>NC_136997.1:5942121-5959621 GCF_032717465.1 Coenobita brevimanus
TCCAGCTTTTATTTTTCCTCTACTCCTACAGTGCCATAGAACCATATTTTTTCTTTGTGCTTTCTTCAGCATTGCGTCTCTCTCTCTCTCTCTCTCTCTCTCTCTCTCTCTCTCTCTCTCTCTCTCTCTCGTATTCCCTGCCACTCAAACCTACCCCAACTTTAGGCCTAATAGATGAGGCAGATCCACTGTCTTTGTACTGAATGCAAGCTACATTTATTACACACACTGAAGCGGCAGATGTATAGAAAAAGTTATTTTTTATGTCACTGTATCTCGTTATGTGATAAGCTTAAAGAAAGAGGTTCATGCCATTATTCGTAATTATGAACGATATCAGAGCAACAGGTTCACCCTACGTAGCAGAGTTCACTAGCTGGGATTATAACACACACACACACACACACACACACACACACACACACACACACACACACACACACACACACACGCAGGACTGAAGTGACGAAACAATATCTTTCTAAACAGTAGCGACAGGAGACAACATTATCGGGTCTATGTAACTGAATTTGTATCAGTCATATTCCAAGGTGTTTGCGGTGGTCGTGGTGAAAAATTGTATTACCTTACTTTAATGTAATTGGTCTGTGGACTGATTTCATAGTTCGAGGAAGGTTGGAGTGAGGGAGAGTGAGGGAGTGAATTTGAGTTAGTACGTGTGAGTGACTATGATTGAGTGTGTGAGTCCCTGAGTGTGAGTGATTATGTGGTGGGTGATAGTGAGTGTGGGTAAATGAGTGAGTGATTAAGTATGTGAGCGTGTGAGTGAATGTGAGTGGGAGTGAACGTGAGTGTAAGTCTGAGCCTGAGTGTGAATGAGAGTGAGTGAGTGATTATGGATTAGTTAAGTGAGAGATTGTGAGTGAGTTTGAGTGCGCGATTGTGTGTGTGTGTGTGTGTGTGTGTGTGTGTGTGTGTGTGTGTGTGTGTGTGTGTGTGTGTGTGTGTGTGTGTGTGTGTGTGTGTGTGTGTGTATATGTGTGTGTGAATGAATGTTAATGAATGTGAGTGTGAGTGTGACTGTGAGTGAGTGTGAATGTGAGTGTGAGTGTGGGTGAGTGTGAGTGAGTGTTAATGTATGTGAGTGTGGCTGAGTGAGAATGAAAGGATGTGAATGAATGAACGTCAGTGAATGAGTGTGAATGAATGTGAGTGGGTGAGTGTGAGTGAGTGCAAGTGAGTCTGAGTGTGAGTGTGAATGACAGTGAGTGAATGAGTCTGAGAGTGAGTGTGTGACAGTGAGTGTCAGTAAGTAAATGTGAGCGAGTATGAGTAAGTGTGAGTGAATGAGTGAGAGTGAACACGTGAATGATTAGGAGTGAATGAGTGTGAGTGAGTAAGTGTAAGTGAGTGGTTGTGAATAAGTGAGAGTGAGAGAGTGTGAGTGTGAGTGAGCGAGAGTGCGTGTGACTGAGTCTGAGTGTGACTGTGAGTGAGTGTGAGTGAGTGTGAATGAGTGTGAGAGTGAATGAGTGTAAGTGAATGTGAGTGAGTGTGAATGTATGAAAGAGAGTGAGAGTGATTGTGAGTGAGTGTGAGTAAATGGCTTTGAGTGAATGAGAGTCAGTGATTGAGTGTGACTGGGTGAGTGTAAGTGGGTGAGTGAGAAATTGTGAGTGGGTAAGGGTGAGTGTGGGAGTGAGAGTGAGTGTGAGAGTGAGTGAGACTGAGAGTGAGTGAGTGAGAATGAGTAGTGAGTGAAAGTGAGTGAGTTAATGAGGTGAGTGAGTTAGTAAAAGTGATTGAGTGAGTGTGTGAGGTAAGTGAGTTAGTGAAAGTGAGTGAGTGAGTGAGATTGAGTTAGTGAAAGTGAGTGAATTACTGAGTGAGAGTAAGTGATGAAGGAGTGAGAGTGAGCGAGCGATTGAAAGTGAGTGAATAAGTGAGTGAGTTAGTGACTGAGTGAATGAGTGTCAGTGTATGATTGAGTGAGTGAGTGAGTATGTGACTGTGTGAGAGTGAGTGAGTTTGATTGAGTGTGAGTGACTAAGAGTAAGTGAGTGAGTGAGTGGCAGTGAGTGAATAAGTGAGTGAGTGGCAGTGAGTGAATGAGTGAGTGAGTGAGAGTGAGTGAGTGAGTGGTAGTAAGTCAGTGAGCGAATTAGAGTGAGTGCGTGAGTGAGAGTGCTTGCATGAATGAGTACTGAGTGAGAGTGATTTACACAGTCAAAGAGTGAGTGATAGAGTGAGTGGGTCAGTAAGTGAAAGTCAGTGAGTTCGTGAGTGAGGGTGAGTTAGTGAAAGTGAGTGAGTGAGTGAGTGAGTGAGTTAGTGAAAGTGAGTGAGTTACTGAGTGAGAGTAAGTGATGAGTGAGTGAGAGTGAGTGAGTGAGTGAGAGTGAGTGAATGAGTGAGTGAAAAAGTGTGTCAGTGTCCGAGCGAGTGAGTGGGTGTGTAAGAGTGAGTGAGTGAGTGAGAGTGCTTGAGTGAGGAGTGAGAGTGAGTGACAGTCAATGAGTGAGTGACAGTGAGTGAGTCAGTGAGTGAGCGTCAGTGGGTGAGGATGAGGGAATGAGTGTGAGTGAATGGACATCAGTGAATCAGTGCGAGAGACTGTCAGTGGGTGAGTGTGAGTGAGTAAGTGTGAGTGAGTATGAATGAGTCTGAGAGTGTGTTAGTGACAGTGAGTGAGTGAGCAGGTGAGCGAGTGAGTGAGCGTGAGTGAATGGGTGTGAGTAAGTGTGAGCGAGTATATGAGTGAGTGTGAGTGAGTGTGAGAGACTGTCAGTGGGTGAGTGTGAGTGAATGAGCAAGTGTGAGTGAGTATGAGTGAATCTGAGAGTAAGTGTGAGTGACAGTGAGTGAGTGAGTAAGTAAGTGAGTGAGCATGCGGGTGAGTGAGTGAGAGTGAAAGTGTGCGAGTGAGTGTGAGTGACTGAGTGAAGGAATGAGTGAGAATGAGCGAATGAGTGATTGAAAGTGAATGAGTGTGAGTGATTAAGTGTGAGTAATTGTGAATGAGTAAGTGAGAATGAGTGAGTGAGCGAGAGTGAGTGTGACTATGAGTGAGTGTGATTGCGTGTGTGAGCGACTGTGAGTGAGTGAGTGTGAGTGAGAGAGTGCGAGTGAATGTGTGTGAATGTGAGTATGAATGTGAGTGAATGTGAATGTGAGTGTGAGCAAATGAGTTTGAGTGAATGAGTGTCTGTTAGTGAGTGAGTGTGAGTGGGTGGGTGAGTAATTGTTGGTGGATATGTGGGAGTGAGGGTGAAAGTGAGTCAGCGAGCGAGTATGAGGAAGTGAGAGTGAGTGAAACTAAGTTAGAGTGAGTGGGTGAGAATGAGTAGTGAGTGAAAGTGAGTGAGTGAGTGAGGTAAATGAGTTAGTGAAAGTGAATGAGTGAGTGAGTGAGTGAGTGAGATTGAGATAGTGAGAGTGAGTAAATTACTGAGTGAGAGTAAGTGATGAAGGAGTGAGAGTAAGCAAGTGAGTGAGTGAGTGAGAATGAATGAGAAGGAATGAGAGTGAGCGAGTGAGTGAGAGTGAGTGAATGAATGAGTGAGTAAGTGAATGAGTGACAGTGTGTGAATGAGTGAGTGAGTGAATGAGTGACAGTGTGTGAATGAGTGAGTGAGCGGGTGAGCAAGTGATTGAGTGAGAGTGAGTGAGCTTGAGTGTGACTGAGTGACTAAGAGTGAGTGAGTGAGTGGCAGTGAGTGAGTGAGTGAGTGAGTGGCAGTGAGTGAGTGAGTGAGTGAGTGAGTGAGAGTGAGTGAGTGAGTGAGTGTGGTAGTAAGTTAGTGAGCGAATTAGAGTGATGAGTGAGTGAGAGTGCTTGACTGAGTGAATGTGGAGTGAGAGTGATTGACACAGTGAGTGAGTGACAGAGAGAGTGAGTCAGTGAGTGGAAGTCAATGAGTGAGTTGGTGAGTGAGGGTGAGTGCGTTAATGAAAGTGAGTGAGTGAGTGAGTGAGAGTGAGTGAATTAGTGAAAGTGAGTGAGTTACTGAGTGAGAGTAAGTAATGAGTGAGTGAGAGTGAGTGAATGAGTGAGTGAGTGAGTGAAAGAGTGAGTGTCAGTGTCTGAGCGAGTGAGTGGGTGTGTAAGAGTGAGTGAGTGAGTGAGAGTGCTTGAGTGAGGAGTGAGAGTGAGTGACAGTCAATGAGTGAGTGACAGAGTGAGTGAGTCAGTGAGTGAGCGTCAGTGAGTGAGGATGAGGGAATGAGTGTGAGTGAATGGACATCAGTGAGTGAGTGCGAGAGACTGTCAGTGGGTGAGTGTGAGTGAGTAAGTATGAGTGAGTATGAATGAGTCTAAGAGTGAGTGTTTGTGACAGTGAGTGAGCGGGTGAATGAACGAGTGTGAGTGTGAGTGTGAGTATGAAAGTGAGTGAGTGTGAATGTGAGTGAGTGTGAGTAAATGGCTTTGAGTGAATGAGTGTCAGTGAGTGAGTGTGAGTGGGTGAATGGGTAATTGTGAGTGGGTAAGAATGAGTGTGGGAGTGAGAGTGAAAGTATGGGAGCAAGTGAGTGTGAGGAAGTGAGAGTGAGTAAAACTAGGTGAGAGTGAAAGGGTGAGAGCGAGAAAGAGTGAGCGGGAGTGAAGGTGAGTGAATCAGTGAGCGAGTGAATGAAAGTCAGTGTGTGAATGAGTGAGTGAGTCAGTGAAGGTGAGTAAGTAGGTGAGTGTGAGTGAGTTAGTAATAGTGAGTGTCTAAGTGAGTGTAAGCGATGAAAAAGAGAGTGAGTGGGTGGGTAGGAGTGAGTGAGTGAGTGAGTGGGTGAGTGAATGAGCGTCAGTGTGAGAGTGAGTGAGCGAGTGACTGAATGAGTGATAGTGAGTGAGTGAGTTAGGGTGAATGTGAGTGAGTGACTAAGAGTGAGTGAGTGAGTGAGTGGCGGTGAATGAGTGAGTGAGTGACAGTGAGTGAGTGAGAATGAGTGAGTGAGTGAGGAGTGAGAGCAAGTGAGTGACAGAGTGTATGAGTGTGTGAGTGACAGAGTCAGTGAGTGAATCAGTGAGTGAATGAGTGAGTGATTCAGAGTTAGAGTGAATTACGGTAAGTGTGAGGGTGGGTGAATGAGTGAGGGTGAGTGAGACTGAGTAAGAATGAGTGGGTTAGATTTAGTGAGTGAATGAGTGATTGAGAGTGAACGAGGTAATGAGAGTGAGTGAGTGAGCGTGTAGGTGAGAGTGAGTGGTTGAGTGAAAGTGAGTGGGTGAACAGGAGAGAGAGAGAGAGAGAGAGAGAGAGAGAGAGAGAGAGAGAGAGAGAGGTGGGGAAAAGGAAGATGAAATGGCTTCCCCGAGGTAGACCGTAATCGATCATATAGTCCCACTAGGTGACGGGAGAGCTACGTCTCCCAGCAGGGCAGGGCTGGGGACGACCCCTCGACCCCTCGGTCTTCAGTCAGGCTCTCTACCACTGAGCCACCCTGCCCCCAAATGGAAAAGGGAGGAGACGAGCACTACAACCCAGAATCGTGTAGAACACGGCAATGTGGACTTTAGTGTTACTGAAATGCTGTCCTCGATTTAAGCCAGCAATTAAATATTAATTTAAATACCATCCAAAGCTCGGCCGTTGACAGTGTGTGCGATAATAGTGTAGCCATGATTTGAAGGACGTGAGGAAAATTGACTAAACACGAACTGGCAGCTGGAAAATGAAAGTGGGGGAGTTGGGGGTTGATGGTGTGGTAGACCTGGTCCCGATCCCCATCTTCACTCTCTCCAGGGTATAGGGGGAAGGGCGGAGTAACCCCTAGGCAGAAATTAGTAGGCTACGCGTGAGTGTACACACACTCCAAAAAGTATCTTTACAAGGGGTTCGATGACCTACACACTAAACCTTCCAGCATTTTTGTTAGGGTTGGTGAGCGTGACTGGGAGAGTTGCCACATAGGGCTTCTGTAGAATCATGCATGGGAGAATTAACAAATACAGCACAGATATGCGTTTTCAGTGGGGTATCGACTCGATATTTGTTTGGTGCTGCATGGTGGGTTAGTGAGTCGGCGGGAATAAGGTGATTATGACTCTTACTGGGTGTAAATCTCATTTGTTTCGAGACATAAGGGTTAATGTTCTTGTCGGAATTGAAGTGTTACACCTGGCGTGATAGTCTTATAATACCTGGATATATATAAACGTGTGAGACGATATAGCACGATATCATCACACATAAGATGACAGCACCAGAGTGTTAGAGCACTGATGCACAAGGTTCTGACCAAGTTCCGCACTGCGTTCCTGTGGTAGTATTTTTCTGCCTCATTTCAGTGCCCATCATTTGATACGAGCAGGTGAAGCTGCACCACAGACAAGCAGGCATACCAACATGAATTGTGCCTCGTTGGTCTGTTATGAAATCTTTCGTTCGTGATGTCTTTTTGTTTCGCGTAGGAGGTTAAAGATACTTTTGGGAGTGTGTAGGAGGAGGCGCCCACCATGACATGTAGGTATATGGTATGTAGGAGGGCTATTGGAATTTGGGAGCAGGCTGTGAAGGCTATGCCCAGAGTCGGACACATATAAAAAAAAAAAAAAAAAAAAAAATCATCCACCAACTTAATGTAGCGGTACTCTGTTTTTAGGGTAGCTCTACACTGAGTGGCAAGCCAAATAATTTCTTGTAAACCAGGAAATCATTTATAACGCTGGGTGGAACCTTATAACTAACTAACACGTGTTCGCTAAGTGACAACAAGTGAGTTGGTGGACTGTTAGTGCCCCTCCCCGGAAAACAGCCAACTAAAAATACGAAAAACAAGTCTTGGACTAGGAGTGAGCAACAGATGCCGACTAAGGACAGAGCAAAGGACATGGTATGGATTATGACATGGAATTTAAGGGGTGCAAATGATGATGTGAAAGAGAGATTGTCTATGTGCTTGAGGGTGCAAAAGTGGACGTATGAGGATTAACTGAAACTGAATGGTGAGGTGAGAGTGTGTGGGAGTATGGATGAGGTATATGCGTGGTAGTGGGTGAAAATGAGAGGGCAAAAGAAGGAGTTTGTACTGTTGTACACAAGAGACAGAAGGAGAGTTAGGAGAGTATGGATCCGTCGGCTTAAGGATTGTGTGGGTAAGATTAAAAGTTGGACTACAAATGTGGGTGATTGTGTGTGTGTATGCGCCAACATAAGATCGTGTAAGCAGAGTGAAAGAAGAGTTCTGAACACATGTGAAAGCATGCATGGAAAAGTTTGAAAGCAATGAGAGTGTTCTTGATTCGACATGTGAATGGAAAAATAGGAAATCTGAAGGTGGATGGAGTAGTTGGTGAGTAGGGTGTGCCTGTAGAAGTGGATGAGAATGGCAGTGCTCTAGTGACATTTGTGCATGGATGGGATTGGTGATAGCCAATACCCACTTCAGACACAAAATGATCCACTGAAGGCAATGATTGATTATGTGTGTGTGGATGATAGAATAAGATGTGTAATGGATGCAAGAGCATAGAGAGGTTGGGGGACTGGACTTTCTGACCACCTCTTGGTGGTGGTGAAATTCAAGGTTGAAATGAGGTGGAGGAACAGAAGAAGGGATGGACAGAAGGAAGTACTTCTTACAAGGAGGATGGAAAGGTTACAAGAGGATGGAAAAAAGGCAAAATATAAGAGAGAAGTGGAGGAGCGATTGGATAAATATGATTTGGAGCAGATGGGGGAAGTGGAAGGTGTGTGCAAGATATTCGCAGAAGAAATCTGTGCAGCATGTGAGGTGGTGTGTGAGGTGAAGAGAAGACGATAGGGGGTGCAGCAAACAGCATGAAGGAAAGAAGAGGTGAGACAGGCTGTGGCACAAAGGAAGAAAGCATGTAGAGTGGATGAGAAACAGGAGTATGGAGGAAGTTGAGAGACAGAAGAGAGTTATATGTAGAGAGGAAGAGAGAGGTGAAAAGATTAGTAAGAGAGAGCAAGAAGATGTGGATGCGGCTTTTGGAAAGAATTTGAGTGTAAACTGGAGGGAATGCAAGAAAATGGTCTGGAAAGAGGTAAAGAGAGTTAAACACGGTGTTAAAGAAGCTGGTCGGGGAGTGAAAGATAAAAATGTTAAACTACTAGCAGAGAAGGGTGAAAAAGTGAACAGATGGAAATAACACTTTAAGGAAATGTTGAACATAGAGAATAAAAGTAATGCGAGAATGAGTGGCTGGGGAATGGCTGGGAGAAGGAGGGATGTGAGAAGAGAGGAAGAAATCAATAGGATGGAAGTTTTGGAAGAAATGAAGAAAGTCAAAATGGGGAAAGCCTCAGGAATTGATGGAGTGTGTGGTGAAATGCTGAAGCATGGGGGAGAGATAGTAGAAGATATGGGAGCTATGCAGATTGGCCTGGGATTGAGGTAAAGTCCTAGGGGATTGACATGACAATCAGGTGCAATTTTTCCCCTGTACAAAGGAAAGGGTAAAAAGAAGTGTGTGGTAATCATAGAGGCATTTGTCTGCTTAGTGTAATAGCAGAGTATATGGTAGGATACTTACTGACAGAGTTAGGGAAATAACAGTGGAATTAACTGGAGAAGAACAGGGAAGTTTTTGGAAGGGAAGAGGTTGTGTAGCTCAGATATTCATTCTTAGGTCTTTAGTGGAGAAGTTTCTAGAGAAGGGAAAGAAGTTGTATGTGGCCTTCATGCATTTGGAGAAAGCATATGACAGGGTGGATAGACAATGATTGTGAAAAGTATTAAGAATATATGGAGTAAACGGGAAGTTGTTGAATGCCATGAAGAGTATGTATAAGGATGCTGAGGCTGCAGTGCGTGTGGACAGTGAACCGAGCTAATTTTTCTACTTAAAGGTTGGATTGAAACAGGGATGTGTCGTGTCTCCATGGTTGTTCAATCTGTATATGAATGAGGTTATAAAAAAGATAAAGGTAGGGCAGTGGATGCTGAAGCACCCTGATGAGAGAGGGCAAAGTGTGGAAACTCCCTGTGCTGTTGTTTGCAGATGATACTGTATTGTCAAGTGAAGACGAAGGGAAGCTGCAAGGCTTGGTGAATGCGTTTGGGAGAGTCTGTAAAAAACGGAATCTGAAGGTAAATATAGGGAAGAGTAAAGTTATGGTCTTCGAGAGAAGTGAAATCACTGAATGTACAGTGAGGTTGGATGAGGAGGAAATGGATATTGTGAGGTCATTTAAGTACTTGGGTAGTGTGATAAATAAGGATGAAAATTTAAAGGATGAAGTGCTTGAAAGGGTACAACAAGGAAGAAAGGCTGCTGGTTCTTTGAAAGCATTGATAAGAAACAGGGACCTGATGGAAGTTAAAAGGTTACTGCATAACAGTACTGTGATACCAACTCTAACGTATGGAAGTGAAGCTTGGACCTTGTTGAAAGGACACAAATCAGGAGTGAGGGCGGTGGAAATGAGTTAACTGAATGGAGCATGTGGAGTCATATGGCGACAGACTGACAAATGAGGAAGTGAAGGAGCATTGTGGTGTGGATGTGGATGTGACAGGAAGCGTTAGGAGAAAGACACTGAGGTGGTTTGGCCATGTGGAGAGGATGGAGAACGAGAGAATGACTAGGAGAGTGTATGTGGAGGGGAAGGCCATGGATGACATGGAGAGATGGAGTGGAGCGATGTAAGAGAGTGGGGGAGAGGGGTGAGTTGGGAGCAGGGCAGTGAAATGGCAGGGGACAGGGCTACATGGAGGCGATTTGTTCGTGGCCACCTCTTACAGGATTAAGGCGTCTGGTAATAGATAGTGCAGAATCAAAGACAAAAGTCGTGTCCTGAAATTTGGTGAAGACATCTGCTGAAGGCTCACGTTTTGGTGCGTTCTGCTTTGCGTCATGCGTGCAGTTGGTGGCACTGACCTGAGTTGCCATTTCTGCAGGTGGCGAGCCTGTGGATGCGAGCATATTTATCATAACTAAACGAAATATGTCTATATAACTGTGTTTTTCTGACCGGTAACTCTGCTTGAAAATATATATGAACAGTTCTCATCTGTTCTCTTTTAAAGTAGGCTAACATGTCAGGAACACTGCAGTTCAAGACATCCGGATTTTGGCTCTACTTCTTTATCGGTTTAACTTCTGCTAGCTCAAGCTGGTAACTACAACATGTGATTGTCATTATCTGTCATCAAATAACATCGTTACATATGAGGATAAGGTTACTACAGAATGATAATCGTATGTTTTGCGGCTGGCGTTCAGATAACCCAGAAGACTGAAGGCTACGCACAACCATCCGTGTGCTTTATTCAAGACTCAGTTCGTCTCTGACGGAATAAGTGCTGTTTACAGGTGCTACTTTCAATCGTTGTGATTATTTTTTGTTCCTGTACTGGTGTGGTAACATTAGGTTGACCTGAACTTTGACCACTGTCCGTTGTGCCTTCCACCCGAAAGCGCCTAATTCACCTTTCTACAGATCTGCATACACCGAATGTTTGTAATATCTGTTCGGGGTTCTTTTCTCCTAAATGAAGGTATATCATGTCCTCTTTCAATTCCCAATTGTTGCAGGCATGTTGTTTTACCCTCTTCATATTAAGGAATGCGCTAGGTCTGCCTGACATTTTGTATTAAGGTGTAAGATGTAATGGCCAGGCAGTCATCGCTTGACCGAATATGGTTCACATTTCGTCTCCCGAACGCAGCAGTCCTCGCAAATGGACGTTAAGTCTTCAGAATTTCCTGGGTTCGTTTATACTGACATCTCATCAGAAGCCTATATGAAGCTTGAGGAAAGTCAGACTAGCCAGCCACTAACAGGTAACTGTGGTGGAGCTCTCATGAAGTTTCACATGCCACACGTAATCTGCGGACACAAGAGGAACATGACATTTATCTTTCTGTGTATATAAATTTATAATGGACGTAGAGCTGCGCTCGGATGTGGTAGGTAGTGGCTACCATCATCCACTCGCTCGATCAATTGCTGTCGACTTCATTAGGTGATTACACATCGTGACAAGCCGAACGGTTTCCTGTAGGAAACTATTTACAGCCCGGGGTGGTAACCAAATAACTACTGTAGGGACGGGGTGATGCGAAGCCTACTAATGTGCCCCTGTTAACTACGAGGAGAGACGCAAATGCGTCGTCCATCCAGGAACCAGATCTCCAAACTCCTGCTCTCTCCAATCTGTAGGGAGAGAAGCTATACACCGCACGGGAACATCGATTCACTGCTCGGGAAGAATCTGAGGGTCGATTGCTGGCCTGCTGTTGATGGGTCTGATTGTCCACAAACACTGGGGTTACTGTGCCACTACTACTGCTGCTACTACCACTACCACTACTACTGCTACTACTACTACTACTACTACTACTACTACTGCTACTACTACTGCTGCTGCTGCTGCTACTACTGCTGCTGCTGGTGCTGCTGCTGCTACTGCTGCTGCTGCTGCTGCTGCTGCTGCTACTACTACTACTACTACTACTACTACTACTACTACTACTACTACTACTATTACTGCTGCTGCTGCTGCTGCTGCTACCACTACTACTACTACTACTACTCATGATGATGATCATGATGCTGATGCTGCTACTACTGCTACTACTACTACTACTACTACTACTGCTGCTGCTGCTGCTGCTGCTGCTGCTGCTACTACTACTACTACTACTAATACTACTGCTACTAAAAATACCAATAATAATAATAATAATAATAATAATAATAATAATAATAATAATATTAATATTAATAATAATAATAATACAGATACAAAGGCTACACTTCAACAACAAACACAACAACAACCACAACTACTACTTCTACCGCTACTACTACTACTACATGATGCTGGATTCACATGCAGACGTGCCATGAATTTCTAGTCGTGACTATTTTTTTTTTTTTTTTCAGGAAACACGGAAATAGCTTCCGCGTCCCCGTCCTTGTCCCTCCTGATTAAAAGGAAGCCTTAAACCCACACCTGTCTAAACTTACCTGCCTTAAACCCACACCTGTCTAAACCTATCTGCCTTAAACCCACACCTGTCTAAACTTATCTGCCTTAAACCCACACCTGTCTAAACCCATCTACCTTAAACCCACACCTGTCTAAACCCATCTACCTTAAACCCACACCTGTCTAAACCCATCTGCTTTAAACCCACACCTGTCTAAACTCATCCACCTTAATTCCGGGAGGAGTAGTGACAAATCAATTGCCACCATCTCACCTCGCCCTCCACAAACAGGCTGCCCTTTCTCTAACTCACACTCCCTCTCTCGTATTCTTCCCCATCCCATCCCCCTATGGTCTTCCTCATCCTCGGTCTCCTCTTGCCCTTCCCTCTAAATCATTCACGTACACTCTCCTAGTTAGTCTCTCAGTCTCCATTCTCTTCACATTGCCTAACCATTTCAAGGTAATTCTCCAAATTGTCTTTAGCATATCTAGAGCAACACACATTTACCATTAAAAATTATGTATTATGTATATATATATATATATATATATATATATATATATATATATATATATATATATATATATATATATATATATATATATATATATATATATATATATACATATTCTGTAATTGTTTATATTTCATTCACGCCCAATCCAAGGGCCAGAAACCCCCAAACCAGATATATCTGAATCAAGGTGACCCAAGGATGGTTTTAGTGGGTCAAATATCAGATCTGGGCCTTTTGAAGACACTGGTAGAGTGTTCACCTTTTTGGCCCGAGCAACGCCGGGGTACCCCTGCAGCCCAATTTTGGCATGGAGACTAAGATGACCTCTAGTTCGGACATAGGATACATGAGACTGACCTCCGAGGTCATTTGAGGTCACAGGTCAGAGGTCATTTCAGGTCACAGGTAATACACGCTCTAACGAATGGACCCAGGAGCCAAGTATTTGGCATGGAGACTCACATGACCTCCAGTTCGGACATGGGCTATGTGAGGCTAACCTCCGAGGTCATTTGAGGTCTCCGGTAGGAGGTCATTTGATGTCACCGATAATAGGAAACAAGTGCGCACAAATACTATTCGTAGTCTGTGAAAGCTGAAATAGAAAGTTCCTGGACCTCTTATAGTCCTTCTTCAAAAGCATAAGAGGTACAGGGTCTTTCTGGAGTAGAAATAAAGATTGAACTAGAACAAATAGGTTTAGAGTGCTCGCCTTTTTGGCTGGTATATATATATATATATATATATATATATATATATATATATATATATATATTGAAGAAACACACATTACATGTGTGCACATATGTGGAAAGTTTTTAATGCTCCAGCCAGGAATCGAACCCGAGACCTCTAGACAGAAGTCAGGCATTGTTACCACTACACCATGGCGTGATAAAAGCTAAGCCACCCGAATTCAACGACGAACCAAGTAAATCCGTTATGGGAGGATATATTTCAACCCCAACCCATATGATACATATTTCAGACGCATCAGGATTTTTGCTTAGCCCCACGCAACTCCGCAAGTGACAGAGCAGTTTTAATCTATCCCAGCAAGTACACAATCGTCTTTCAATTATATATGTTAAAAAAAAAATAACAATTGCTCTGTCACTTGCCGAGTTGCGTGGGGCTAAGCAAATAATCCTGATTTGTCTGAAAAACGTATCATCAGATGGGTTGGAGTTGAAATGTCTTCCCATAATGGATTTACCTGGTTAGTCGTTGAACTCAGGTGGTTTAGCATTTATCATGCCATGGTGTAGTGGTACCTGACTTCTATCTAGAGGTCTCGGGTTCGATTTCCGGTTGGAGTATTAAAAACTTTCCACGTATACACACACTTGTAATTTGTGTTTCTCCAACATATAAAATAGAAGACGCTTGTGTACTCGCTGGGATTGATTAAAATTGCTCTTTCACTTGCGGAGTTGCGTGGGGCTAAGCAAAATATCCTGATGTGCCTGAAATATGTGTCATATGGGTTGGGGTTGAAATATATCCTTCCGTAACGGATTTACCTGGTTCATCGTTGAATTCAGGTGGCTTAGCTTTCATCTCACCAAGGTGTAGTGGTAACAGTGCCTGACTTCTATCTGGAGGTCTCGGGCTCGATTCCAGGCTGGAGCGTTAAAAACTTTCCTTAAATATACATATACATAGATAGATAGATAGACAGATGTTGCCAGATGCCTTAATCCCGTAAAGGGTGGCCACAAACTAATCGCCTCCATGACGCCCTGTCCCCCGTCATTTAACAGTCCTCCCCCAGCTCACAGACCCTTCTCTCATATACCTCTACACTTCATCCCTCTTTCTTATCCTCGGCCTCCCCCTCCCTCTCCCCCCCTCCACTTCACTCACATACACTCTCCTCGTTAGTCCCTCGCTCTTCATCCTTTCCAAATGTCCAAACCACATCAGTGAATTTCTCCTGACGCTTTCTTTCACATCCACATCCACACCACAACCTTCCTTCATTTCCTCATCTATCAGCCTGTCTCTCCATGTAACTCCACATGCTCCTCTCAGATAACTCATTTCCAGTGCTCTCACTCTTGACTTGTGTCCTTCCAGCAAAGTCCAAGCTTCACTTCCATCCGTTAGAGTTGGTATCACAATACCATCATGCAGTGGTTTTTTTACTTCCATGTTCACCTCCCTGTTTCTTATCACTGCTTTCAAAGAACCAGCCAACTTTCTTCCCTGTTGTACCCTTTCAAGCACTTCATTCTCCACACTCCCATCCTTACTCATCACACTACCAAAGTACTCATAATACAGTCACAATTTCCATTTCATTATCATCCAACCTCACTGTACATTCAGTGATTTCATTTATCACGAAGACCATTATTTTACTCGTTCCTACATTTACATTAATTTTCCGTTTCTTACACACTCTTCCAAACTCATTCACCAAGCCTTGCAGTTCTCCTTCGTCTTCACCTAACAATACAGTATCATCTGCATACAATACAGGAAGTTTCCAAACGCTGCCCTCTCTCATTAGGAACACTCCAACACCCACTGCTCTACCTTTTATCTCTTTTATAACCCTTTATAAACAGAGCAAACAACCATGGAGCATTACACATCCCTGTTTCAATGCCACATTCAGATTGAGAAATTCACTCCGTTCACTATTCACACTCATTGCAGCCTTAGCACCATCATACATACTTTTCACGGCAGTCAGCAACTTCCCTTTTATATTCTTAGTATATTCTACATTCCTCGTCTATCCACTCTGTCATATGCTTTCTCCAAATCCATGAAGGCAGCATAGAACTTTTTTTCCTTCTACAGAAACTTTTCAACCATAGACCTAAGGAAGAATATCTGACCTACACAATCTTTTCCCTTCCTAAAACCTCCCTGTTCTTCTCCAACTAATTCCTTTGTTGTTTCCCAAACTCTGTCAGTAAGTATCCTACCATATAGTTTGCCTATTACAGTAAGAAGACAAATGCCTTTTGATTACCACACATTCTTTTCCCCCTTTTCCATTTTACAGGGGAATAATTAAAGACTTCCAATCCTCCGGGACTCTATCTTCCTCCCAGGCTAATCATTATATCATCCATAACCATTCTACTTCTGTCTCTCCCCGAATGTTTCAGCATTCCACCATACACTCCATCAATTCCTGGGGCTGTCCCCATTTTGACATTATTCACTGCTTCCACTGTTTTCTGTCCTACTGATCTCTCCCTCCCTTCTCACCACCTTCTTTCTCCCAGCCGTCCCCCAGCCACTTATACTTGCATT
Source organism: Coenobita brevimanus (assembly GCF_032717465.1). Classification (NCBI taxonomy): domain Eukaryota; kingdom Metazoa; phylum Arthropoda; class Malacostraca; order Decapoda; family Coenobitidae; genus Coenobita; species Coenobita brevimanus. The sequence continues at coordinate 5,957,772 of NC_136997.1, forward strand.
ACTTTCATTCTACAAGTTCAAAATTTCCTTTAAGTGTTTTCTCCATCTGCTCACTTTTTCTCCATTCTCCACTAGCAGTCTACCAATTTTATCATTCACCACCTACTAACTTCTTGATCGCGCTATCGAACTCTCTTTACCTCCTTTCAAAGCATTTTCTGACATTCCCTCCACTTTACACTCAAATTCCTTCCAAATTCACCATCTAGTCTCTTCTTACTCTTACTAATCTTTCCATCTCTCTCATCCTCACTACATAAAACTCTCTTCCGCCTCTGAACTTCCTCCATGCCTCTGCTTCCCATTCACTTATTATATGCTTTCTTGTTTTGGACCACAGCCTGTCCCACCTCTCTATTCCACCATGCCCTTTCTCCTTCTCTTCACCCCACACACAACCTCACGTGCTGCACAAATTTCTTCTGTGAACATCTCACACACACCTTCCATCTCACCCATCCGTTTCAAATCACATTTACCCAATCGCTTCTCCAATTCTGTCTTATATTCTGTCTTTTTTCCATCCCCTTGCAACCTTTGTACCCTCCTTGTATGGACCACTTCCTCCTGTCCTTCCCTCCTTCTATTCCTTCATTGCACTTGAACCTTGACTTCCATACCACCGAATGGTGGTCAGAAAGTCCACTCTCCCAACCTCTGTATGCTCTTGCATCCATTACATACCTTCTCATTCTGCCATTCACATACACATAATCAATCATTGCCTTCCGTTCATTCAGTTCACCATCTACCTTTTTCATTACTTGTCACGTATACCTGTTGATCATATTTTGCCTAGGGAGGGTATTGGCTATCACCAACCACCTCCTCACACAAATGTCCATTAGAGCACTGCCATTCTCATCCACTTATTCAGGCAAATCTCACTCACAAACTACTACATCCACCTTTACATTCCTTACTTTTCCATCCATCTCTCCAATCAAGAGCACTCTCTCATTCCTCTTAAACTTTTCCATGCATGCTCTCACATTTGTCTGGAACTATTCTTTCACTCTGCCTGCACTATCTTGCGTTTACGCTTATACAGTACACACACAATCGCCCATGTTTGTATTCCCACTTTCAGCCTCACCCACACAATCCTTGAGCCAACTGATCCACACTCTGTTATATACCCTTTCCATCTCTTGCACACAAAAATACATAACCCTCTTTTGTCCTTTCATTATCATCTACTCATGCGCATAATACTCATCCATACTCCCCACTCTTTCGCACTTTCACCTCACTATTTAGTCTCAGTTAATCCATATACTGTATGTCCACTTTTGCACCCTCAAGCACCTAGACAATTTCATTTTCTCTTTCACCTCATCATTCGCACCCCTTACATTCCATGTTGCAATCCTTAACATGTCCTTTGTCCGGTCCTTGGTCGTCATTTGTTGGTCAGTCCTGATCCAAGCCTTCTTCTTTGTATTTTTAGTTGTTTTCCGAGGAGGGGCACTAACCTCCCTCCATCCCAATTGTTGACACGTTGGGAACACGTGTTGGTTGGTTTTAAGGTTAGTTCACAGCGTATTAAATGATTTCCCGGTTTACGGGAAATCATTTGACTTGTCACTCAGTGCAGAGTTATCAAAAAATAGAGTACCACTACACTGAATGAGTGGATGATGGGCGCCCCCCCCCCACACACACACACACAATTTACATATATATATATATATATATATATATATATATATATATATATATATATATATATATATATATATATATATATATACTATATATATATATATACTATATATATATATATACATATATATATATATATATATATATATATATATATATATATATATATATATATATATATATAT
>NC_136997.1:5962121-6169621 GCF_032717465.1 Coenobita brevimanus
TGCCAGATGCTGTATAAGCTGGAAATGAAAAGTTGTTGGAGAGCCCTCATGACCGACCGGAATACTAGAACTGCGACTTTTTCATGAAACATCTAACCAGTTCTTACGATTAACAGTTTTCCTTATGAGTGGTTAATATTCTTAAACTGTTTCGCTTTGTAGAATTTTTCAGATGATTAATAATTTTGTGCTGCTTTCAAGTATTTGCTGTGTTTATTAAGTCTGAATAGAAGCATAGGCAAACGATCTTATACCCAACTTAAGTTCAAGAAGTTTTGTGAGTACGGGCCCAGGATGCCTTTTATTAGACCGGCAAAGGGAGGCTCAGTTCAGTACAGTTTCGCTCGTTGCCGTCAGGGGAGCTCCACCGCCCACGTCCTTACCATGGCAGCGAATGAAAGCCACTGCCTAAAACTGGGCTTTAATAATGTAAGTAAATTTTGGACTTGACACTGATAACCTTATGTCATAATATTAACCCCTTTAGTCTGAACACAGATTTTTGCCTGACCCTATTTGGAAGAAAGCCTTGAAACGCCTTTGTCAGTTATTTACTGAGGGACTGATTGGCTTATACGTCACCCAGCCCTGCACCCAACAACACACACATCAGCCCACGTTCTTGTAGGGCGAGGCTCGTTCTCTTTCGTATAACTATTTTATTTTGAAAGTATCTCTTAGCAGCCTCAAGAGAGTCTTCAAAAAGATCCTCCAAGCATCATCAGATTATTCTGTATATCCTGTTATTTTGTAAGTAAACTAAAATCTTTCCAACTGCAATCTCTACTTTTCAACTCATCCCTTTCCAATACGATCTGGGAGCAAACTGTCTCGTTGTTCTAGTTTCAGTTTATTCTTCTAGCTCTTGACGCTTCTGTTAACTCTGAAAAAAAAAAACGGTACAAGTGTGGGGGTTGAAATCAATCTCCAACAGTTCCTTCACAACCTTAATTCTTTCCCTTGGCTGAATAAATTCGTCTGAAACTTGCAAAGAAGGAAGTCGTTCAATGAAAATCTGCCCTCCTTACAGATTACATATCAGGGGCAGAATTCAGTGGCATAAGGGGTTTCATAGTGCTTCTTCTTTTGGCGATTTATTTTGCACTTAAAATAAACCTTCTCATGTATGGTATATGGCACTTCAATATTAACGTGGTTTCCATCAGTATTTTACATGAAGATACAGAGGAGTACAATGTAGAATAAATCGCCAAAGAAGATTAATTACGAAATCTTCAAAGGCACTAGAAAGATACCCAAATCCTTCACAGCGCAGTATTAAGGAGCTTTTGTCTATGTTCTCCCGTCAGTACTGTTGCGACCAGATGTAACACAGACCTTCCCTCTCCCCCACCTCTCTCTCTCTCTCTCTCTCTCTCTCATGAAAGAGCCACATGTCAATGAGGAGGTAGAGTGATGGGTATAATGCTAACATTAGGCTTCATCTATTTCCAGACAATTATTCTGACATTATTTTATCTGAGATAAGTTATTCTTATCCCAGACATCAAGTTATCTGTATTTCTCACAACCTCTCCTTCTACGTAACCTATGAATTTTATCTGAGTGATGCACTTAAACATTTATTAGAGTCGTGTTGTGTTATTATTTACCTCATGCATTTTGCCATTTATTGCCTCATTCACTTTAATTCAGTCTATCATGCACTTCAGTCATATACCGTACTTTATTTGAGCCATGAACTCCTACAGAATCATGAACTTAATTAATTCATGCACCGTTTATTCTAGATCCATATATATTTTACAAGGCCAATAATCAGTTATTTCGGTCAATTCCCACACTTGATTCTATATTTGTTTATATTTAAGGTCGTATTTTCATGTTAACTTTATATATATATATATATATATATATATATATATATATATATATATATATATCTGTGTTGGAGAGAGAGAGAGAGAGAGAGAGAGAGAGAGAGAGAGAGAGAGAGAGAGATCAAATTTTTGGTCTAATTGGGCCAAGGCCCAGGCTGTAGGCCCCAAAAATGTCAAAGAAAATGTAAAAAAAAAAAAAAAAATCGTTTTTTCGCAATAACTCTTTTCAATTCGTCATATCGACATGAAACCAAAACCTGATGGTGCATCTTTCTGATCTGCATCCTATAACATGCCTCATTACATCAGGGGGATCACCCCCCAGTTACCGGTAGAGGAGTCAGTGTCAGGTAGATTGGGCATAAATTTTCAAATGGGCATAATATCGCTAATTTTCTCCCGATTTACTCCAAAATTGATATGTGACATCTTTGACTAGATATCCTGTTGTGTTTATACGTTAGCATTAAAATGAATGCCCAGGTGGGCCTTAGCACCGCTCCTTGTTAGGATATACTAGGCTACTCACATTACGAAAGTGAAGGATAAACGACTAATACTTCCTGCCTTAGATGTTTAGGCTGAGTAGTTTGGCTGTGTGCTTCTTCTTTCCTGATGACGAATAATTGTACTGCGCCGAAAGAAAAGTAGAATCTATAATTACTTTGTATAATTATGTGCAAGTATTCATACACTAGAATGTCTTATTAACTGCTGATTTTTGTGAATATATATATATATATATATATATATATATATATATTGGAGAGACACATTACACGTGTGTGTACAAATTTTTTTACTCTCTTGACCGTGAATCGAACCCTAGACCTTTAGGTAGAAATCAGGTACTGATGCCACTACACCACGACGTGATCCCACGCAATTCGACAAGCGACAGAGCAGTTTTAATCCATCTCAGACACAAGACGAGCGTCTGTATATGTTGGAGAGACACACGGCTCTGTCACTTGCCAAGTTGCGTGGGATCACGTTGTGGTGTAGTGGCATTAGTGCCTGACTTCTATCTAGAAGGCTGGAGTTCAATTCCCGGACAAAAGCGTAAAAGACACACACACACACACACACACACACACACACACACACACACACACACACACACACACATATATATATATATATATATATATATATATATATACATATATATATATATATATATATATATATATATATATATATATATATATATATATATATATATATATATATATATATATATATATATATATATATATATATATATATATATATATATATCTTGAAGACGAAAATGTTAAATTCAGCAGTGTCCCTAACAGAGTACTCCATGAAAGTAATTCAGGTAAATGCTCAAACTTTTCAAAGCTCAGATGAAGAAGAAGTACGTTATATGACGACATTTCCCAGATAATAGAAGAATGAAGGGTCAGATATACTAAATTCATGAAAGACTTCAAATGCAAAAGTTGGCTAATCGACAAATGGAGATGCATGTATGGGAAAATTCGGAGTGGGAGAAAGGAATGACGGTGGTGAAACGATGGTAACTACTGCTGAAGTTTATAACATGAAAATAACGAACACATTCTTTCACAAAAGAACTAGGAGAAAATGGATCTGAGGAAGTCCAAATGGAGAAACAAAGAATGAAATCAACTTCATTTCATGGCAGATAAGAATAACACGATCACTGATGTCACAGTTATCAGCAAATAAAATATACGAAGTTACAATAGGATGGTGGGTTGCACAGCCAGATTCAATTTCAGAAGAAAGGAGATGTTTAAGCATAGAAAGATGTGCCCAATACAAGTAAGCGAAAACAAAGCAGCCTTTCAGTTGGAAATAACGAACAAATTTCAGGTTCTAAGTTATGTTCAGTGTGACATTGATGAGCTGAATGATAAACTAACAAAAGTGCTAAGAGAATCAGTGGAAGTAGTCGGGAAAGCTAATACAACCAAAGCCAACAAGTATTTAAAAATGACCCTCGAGCTCATGAAATGAAGAAAGGAGATGTAAGTGAAAACAAAGCTTAAATAGAACAAGCGGAATTAAATAAACTAAAAAATAAAACATAGAGAAAAGGAATGTAAAACGAGAAACCTGGATAATTTCAAAGACACTATCAAAAAGGAAAAAGTCTGAAACAGGTCGGAAGTAAAATGGTACTAGGAAAGCAACAAATCATATTACTGAAAATTAAAACAGCGATGTCATTAAATGCAGAGATACGGTGGTTAAGAAAGCTGAATTTTACAAAGAACTGTATGCATCAAAGATAGTAGTACCAATAGCTAACTTTTCAGGTGATACAAGTGAACTATCTAAGGTAACACCAGACGAAGGCCCAAGGAGAAGATGGAATAGTAGCAGATTAATTGTCGATGCAGGAGCAGAAGTACTGTACAAATTAGGCTCGCCCACTTATTTGCTCAGTGCATAAAGAAGAAAATTCCTAAAACATGGTGTAATGCAAATAGTTATTTTGCTTTATAAAAAAAAAAAACCGACTCAAGAGATCTTAGTAACTATGGATCCGTTAGCATATTATCATGTATTTACAAATTCTTCACTAAAGTCCTTACAACAGAATTAAAAAAAAAAAAAAAACAAATGGAAGAAAAACCACGTGAAAAGGTAGAATTCAGAAACGGGTTTTCAACTACTGATCCTCTACACACAATGAATCACCTATTTAAGAAAAATGCAGAATATAAACATGTAATAGGGTCCACACTGAAAGTATTGAACGTGTTTGAGCGAGCGAGCGAGCAAGTCAGGCAGTGTTAAATATTGTCTCATGTGGCTCATCATCATCCTCTGATTTCCTGACCTGAAAACACTAAAAAAAAAAAAAAAAAGCTATTAGATTACACCAGAAATATTCCCACACACTTCCTAAAACCAACTCTCTCAGCAATTGTCGGAAAAAATTGCTGCGCTACTCAAACAACCTTAGACCGTTACTTCTTGCACAGCCGGCTGTTGCGCTAATCTTCCTTATGAAAAATCGTTTCCTCGATTGACGAAAAAAGTTTTGGGAATTACGGGTTAATATGAAATGAAAATAACTGAGGATTTTTATGCGATTTCCATATTGGTGTCTATCTTTCTTGTAACTTCAAAATTGGCTGATTTATCAAAAAAAGTTCGCTACTGTACTACAGAGTTTTCCTCCCGACCTCTGCCCCCATTTCTTGTTGATGCGATAAATCTTTCGCTCGGGTACATATGTCGGGGGTCCAGACTGTGACTAAGTTTCTTAGGTTTTGTTGATTACGAAAGGGCTTTCGACTCAGTGGCGCCATTGCAATTATAATTAGTTCATTGCCAGAACAAGGAGTAAATGAGGACATTGTAAAACTGCCGGAAAACATAAATAAAGAAGGAACTACTATACTTAAATAACTCGGAAATAATTAAAACTAAGACAGGCGAGAGTCAGGAAGATACAATTTCACCTCCCCCCCAAAAAAAAAAAAAAAACACCATGCCTAAAAAGTATTTTCAGGAAACTTGACTGGGAAAGCAAGGGAATAAACATAGCTGGAGAAAACATAAACCACTTACGATTTGCAGATGACACTCTCCAAATTTCACAAACACTAGGCACTGAAAGAAATGTTAAATCACCTAAACAAAGAAAGTCTCAAAATAGAGCTAAAGACATAGTTGAACAAAATTAAAGTAATGTTTAATCCAAATACGCAAAAGAACGTCATCCAAATAAACAAAGTAATTCATGAAGATTTTTTCTTCAAGAGGTACGTGGGGGCTCACACCATCCACCCACTCGTTGTAGTGCTGTTCTCGGGTGACTGCCCTTTCCTCTCTTCCTTCCTTCTTTCCTTCCGTCCTCTTCTGTCTTTTTTCCCTTCATTCTCTCCTCCTCCTTCTGCCAATGGGTGACTCTACACTGAGTGACAAGCCAAATGGATTCCTGTACACCAAGAAACCAATTACTACGCTGGGTGGTTATCATATAACCAAATTATGGCGCCAGTGGTTTAATGGGTACTTAAGGCGCTCCAATCAAATTGAGCCTGTACAGGTTTCTGCAGCCAAGGGGTGGTTGGGGATTATTGCTCACTTATTGCCACTCAGGGATGAGTGAGGCTGGTCACTCTCATCTTAAATGTCAGGAACAACTTGCCTAACCCCGGGCTCCTACGCCTCTCATTGGGCAACACAGGATTAGATGATGATGATGATGATGAATTCTTGAAGAAGTTGAGGCGTACGATTTCTTGGAGGATATACTAAAACTAATATAAGACCACGATAGCGAAATAAAAAAAAACGCATTGCAATTGGATAGAAAGCTTCCGGTACACATAGAGACATTATGAAATGGAGCTAGCCAGCATGTACGAAACGAAAAGTATATAAAGAAATTGCAACACCAGCTATAACGTACTGTTGTGAAACCTGCAAACTGCCAAAATTGATAGAATATCAACTAATCCATTCGGAAAGAGCAATGGAAAGGTCAGTGTTAGGAATATCTTTAAGAGACAGGAGATCAACCTGGGTGAGCGAGTGCAGCGAGAGAATTAATGTTTACGTTCAGCTGGGAAGGGAGCAGTTCAACACGACCCAGCTCAGGACATGGCCCAACCACAATGGTTTTCAGAGGCTAAAAACTTTTCTACTAAGTGAGACAGGGAAGAATTTCTTTAAGTAAGTTGTACATACATTCAACAAATTTTGTTTATAGCCATATATTTACTCATGAGACCAACGATACCCCTTGGAATCCCAACTTTCCAAGGGAATGTGCCCTGGGTTTCAAATGACATGCTCCACTATGAAGTAGAATTTAAAAATATTTTCTGTTGTAACACTGTTTTCTACCCCCTGGGGGTAGGGGGGTTTGTCAAGAATACTCCCCCAGTATCCCTGCTTGTCGTAAAAGGCAACTAAAAGGGTTGGCGGGGGGTTGGTGCCCCTCCCCGGAAAACAACCAACTAAAAAAAACAAACAATAAGCCTCGGACAAGGACTGACCAAACGTTGACGACCAAGGACCGGACAAAGGACATTGCAATTGGAACGTGGAATGTAAGGGGAGCAAATGATGAGGTGAAAGAGAGAGAGATTGTCCAGGTGCTTGAGGATGCGAAAGTGGATGTATGTGGAATAACTGAAACAAAATGGAGAGGAGAAAGTGTGAGAGAATGGGAGTATGGATGGGGTATATGTGCAGGAGTAGGTGAGAATGAGAGAGCAAAGGAAGGAGTATGTATAGTTGTGAGTAAAAGATGGAAGAGGAGCATAAGACAGTATGGATCAGTTGGATCAAGGATTGTGTGGGTAAAGTTGAAAGTTGGAATACAAATGTGGGCGATTGTGTGTGTGTATGCGCCAACGCAAGATCGTGCTAGAAGATTGAGAGAAGAGTTCTGGACAAATGTAGAAGTGTGCATGGAAAAGTTTGGAAGGAATGATAGAGTGTTTTTGATTGGTGATATGAATGGTAAAGTTGGGAATGTGAAAGTGGATGGAATAGTTGGTGAGTGGGGTGTGCCTGCTGAGATAGATGAGAATGGGAGTGCGTTAGTGGACATTTGTGCTGGGAGGGGGTTGGTGATAGCCAATACCTTCATCAGGCATAAAATGATCCACAGGTATACATGGCGAGTGATGAGAAGGGTGGGTGGTGAATTGAGTGAAAGGAAGGCAATGATTGATTATGTGTGTGTGGATGAAAGGATGCGAAGATGTATATTGGATGCAAGAGTTTATAGAGGTTGGGGGAGTGGACTTTCTGACCACTACTTGGTGGTGGCCAGAGTTAAAGTTCAAGTAAGATGGAGGAATAGAAGAAGGGAAAGACGAGAGGAAGGAGAAGTTGCAAGGAGAGTGGAAAGGTCACAAGAGGATGAGAAAAAGGCAGAGTATAAGAGAGAAGTGGAGGAACGATTGGGCAAATATGAGTTGGAGCAGATGGGGGACGTGGAAGGTGTGTGTAGAATATTTACAGAAGAAATATGTGCAGCATGTGATGTGGTGTGTGGAAGGACGAGAAGACGGAGGGGGGTGCAAGGAACAGCGTGGTGGACTGAAGAGGTGAAACGGGCTGTGGCACAAAAGAAGAAGGCATACAATGAATGGATGAGAAATAGGGGCGTGGAAGAAGTTGAGAGGCGGAAGAGAGAGTTATATGTAGAAAGAAAGAGAGAGGTGAAAAGATTAGTAAGAGAGAGTAAGAAGAGAGTGGATGAGGAATTTGGAAGGAATTTGAGTGTAAAGTGGAGGGACTGTAAGAAAATGTTCTGGAAAGAGGTGAAAAGAGTAAGACAGGGTGGAAGTGGAGTTAGCAGGGGAGTGAAAGATAAAAATGGTAGATTACTAGTGGAGAAGGGAGAAAAAGTGAGCAGATGGAGAGAACACTTTAAGGAATTGCTGAACGTGGAGGATGGAAGTAATGCGAGTATAAGTGGCTGGGGAATGGCTGGAAGAAGGAGGGAGGTGAGAAGACAGGAAGAAATCAGTAGGATAGAAGTTGTGGAAGCAATGAAGAAAGTTAAATCAGGGAAAGCCCCAGGAATTGATGGAGTGTGTGGTGAAATGCTGAAGCATGGGGGAGAGATAGTAGTAGAATGGATGTGGAAGATGTGCAGATTGGCCTGGGAGGAAGGTAGAGTCCTGGAGGATTGGAAGTCAGGTATAATTATTCCCTTGTACAAAGGAAAGGGGACTAAAGAAGTGTGTGGTAATCATAGGGGCATTTGTCTTCTTAGTATAATAGGAAAAGTATATGGTAGGATACTTATTGACAGAGTTAGAGAAAGAACAGAGAAATTAGTTGGAGAAGAACAGGGAGGCTTTAGGAAGGGAAGAGGTTGTGTAGATCAGATATTCATTCTCAGATCTTTAGTGGAAAAGTTTCTAGAGAAGGGAAAGAAGTTGTATGCGGCTTTCATGGATTTGGAGAAAGCATATGACAGGGTGGATAGACTAGGATTGTGGAAAGTGTTAAGAATATATGGAATAGATGGGAAGTTGTTGAATGCTGTGAAGAGTATGTACGATGGTGCGAAGGCTGCAGTGCGTGTGGATGGGGAACTAAGTGAATTTTTCTCTTTGAAAGTTGGGTTGAAGCAGGGATGTGTCATGTCTCCATGGTTGTTCAATCTGTACATGGATTGGGTAATAAAAGAGGTACAAGGTAGGGTAGTGGATGTTGGAGTGGCCCTGGTGAGAGAGGATAGTGTTTGGAAACTCCCTGTACTGTTGTTTGCAGATGATACCGTGTTGTTGAGTGAAGACGAAGGGGAGCTGCAAGGCTTGGTGGATGAGTTTGAGAGAGTGTGTAAGAAACGGAATCTAAATGTGAATGTAGGGAAGAGTAAAGTGATGGTCTTTGAGAGAGGTGAAGTCAGTGAATGTACAGCGAGGTTGGATGGTGAGGAATTGGAAAATGTGAGTACGTTTAAGTACTTGGGTAGTGTGATGAGTAAGGATGGAGGTTTGGAGGGTGAAGTGCTTGAAAGGGTACAGCAGGGAAGAAAGGTTGCTGGTTCTTTGAAAGCAGTGATAAGAAACAGGGAAGTGAGCATGGAAGTGAAAAAGTTACTACATGACAGTATTGTGATACCAACTCTAACGTACGGAAGTGAAGCTTGGACGTTGTTGGAAGGACACAAGTCAAGAGTGAGAGCAGTGGAAATGAGTTATTTAAGAGGAGCCTGTGGAGTCACATGGAGAGACAGGCTGACGAATGAGGATATAAAGGAGCGTTGTGGTGTGGATGTGGATGTGATAGGAAGCGTTATGAGGAACACACTGAGGTGGTTTGGCCATGTGGAGAGGATGGAGGGTCAAAGACTGACGAAGAGAGTGTATGTGAGTGAGGTGGAGGGGGAAAGAGGGAGGGGGAGGCCGAGGATGAGATGGAGAGATGGGGTGGAGAGGTATATGAGAGAGGGGGGTGTGAGTTGGGAGCAGGGGAGTGAAATGGCGGGGGACAGGGCGACTTGGAGGCGATTTGTTTGTGGCCACCCCAAACGGGATTGAGGCGTCTGGCAATAGATAGATAGATAGATTCTTCCTGTGAAGGTGGATGGAGTAGTTGGTGAGTGGGGTGTGCCTGCTGAGATTGATGAGAATGGCAGTACTTTAGTGGACATTTGTGCCGGGAGGGGGTTGGTGATATCCAGTACCCTCTTCAGGCACAAAATGATCCACAGGTATACATGACGAGCGATGAGTAGGGTGGGTGGTGAACTGACTGAAAGGAAGGCAATGATTGATTATGTGTGTGTGGATGAAAGGATGCGAAGATGTGTAATGGATGCAAGAGCATATAGAGGCTGGAGGAGTCGACTTTCTGACCACTACTTAGTGGTGGTCAGAATCAAGGTCTGAGTAAAATGGATAAATAGAAGAAGGGAATGACGGGAGAAAGGAGTATATGCAAGGAAAGTGGAAAGGTTACAAGAGGATGAGAAAAAGGCAGAATATAAGAGAGAAGTGGAGGAATGATTGGGTAAATATGATTTGGAGCAGATGGGGGATGTGGAAGGTGTGTGCAAGATATTCACAGAAGAAATATGTGCAGCATGTGATGTGGTGTGCGGGGTGATGAGAAGACGAAAGCGGGTGCAAGGAACAGCATGGTGGAATGAAGAGATGAGACAGGTCTTGGCACAAAAGAAGAAAGCATATAATGAATGGATGAGAAATAGGGGCGCGGAAGAAGTTGAGAGACGGAAGAGAGAGTTATATGTAGAAAGGAAGAGAAAAGTAAAAAGAATAGTAAGAGAGTAAGAGGAGAGTGGATGAGGAACGTGGATGGAATTTGAGTATAAAGTGGAGGGACTGTAAGAAAATGTTCTGGAAAGAGGTAAAGAGAGTCAGACAGGGTGGCAATGAAGTTAATAGGGGAGTGGAAGATAAAAATGGTTGATTGCTAGTGGAGAAGGGAGAAAAAGTGAGCAGATGGAGAGAACACTTTAAGGAATTGTTGAACATAGAGAACGAAAGTAGTGCAAGTATAAGTGGCTGGGGAATGGATGGGAGAAGGAGGGAGGTGAGAAGACAGGAAGAAATCAGTAGGATGGAAGCTGTGGAAGCAATGAAGACAGTCAAAATGGGGAAAGCCCAAGGAATTGATGGAGTGTGTGGTGAAATGCTGAAGCATGGGGGAGAGTAGTAGAATGGATGCGGAAGATATGCAGATTGGCCTGGGAGAAAGATAGAGTCCCGGAGGATTGGGAGTCAGGTATAATTACGCCATTGTACAAAGGGAAAGGGGAAAAAGAAGTGTGTGGTAATCATTGGGGCATTTGTCTTCTTAGTGTAATAGGAAAAGTGTATGGTAGGATACTTATTGACAGGGTTAGGGAAATATCAGAGGACTTAGTTGGAGAAGAACAGGGAGGCTTTAGGAAAGGAAGAGGTTGTGTAGATCAGATATTCTTCTCTTTAGTGGAAAAGTTTCTAGAGAAGGGAAAGAAGTTGTATGTGGCCTTCATGGATTTGGGGAAAGCATATGACAGGGTGGATAGATAAGGATTGTGTAAAGTATTATTAGTCTTGTAATTGATTATGTAGTAGTCATAGTCGAGCTGGAGGTAATAGTGAGTAGATATGTGAGAAACCAACTTCATTTCACTTGTAGTCGATGACAGGAGAAATTAAAGATGGATGCTGGGTCTTGATTGTAGTTTTATTGTCTTCATGGGAAAGCTCAAGTTGAACACTATGTGTATTACACAAAAGCGTTTATATGCTAGCTAACTTCTCGCTAGAACCCCTCTTCTCACTCTCTCTTTCGACAACCTCTCGCCCCTGTCACTTGCCTCCCTCTACCTGTCTAATTCCTCCCTTCTTGTATAGGAGAGCATGTGTCACGTGTATTGTACATGTGGGGATTGTTCTAGAAGCTTGTGTGTGTGTGTGTGTGTGTGTGTGTGGTCACGAGGCCCTGGTTGGGGGCTGTTTGTGCTTGTGTGAGACATTCCAGAGAGGTGTTACGTCATTTTCTTTCCCACAGCTAGCTTGACTTTCATTACATTCATCCTTTAAAGTACACATTTATGTTCCTATCTATTATGCATTGTACCGTAATATGATAACATCGCTCGGTCACCCCAGCTTGCGAACCTACGACAGCATGCATCAGTGACAAACTCTAATCTATTAATGCAAAATATTATAATATTCTCTATACATAACATTCATGATATTATTGTACTGACCTAATAATAGTCTAGAAACATAAGACATTGTAAACTTATTTTATACATAAATGAGCAAATGCACCATAGTTAAACTGATTATAGAATATTGTATAACATATTGTAATATGTGTATGTATAACATACACACACATATATGCAAAAGCAGTACAATGCCAAGATTATAGTAAGAGTTATTAATATGTTTGTAATTCATCTATATGAGATATAACGATATTGTCATAAGATATTAACTCATGTGTCGTGCCATAATTTTCTGCATTTTAAAATAAAATTTACACTATTTACACAGGATATACAATTTATTCAGGAGGTCTCACTTGGATGTTCACTCTTCCTTCAGTAAATACTGACTCTAAGCTTGCAATTCTTGCTTGCATTCTGTGCATTGCCTACAGCATTAGTGCAAATACAACAGAGAAGATTATAAAGACAGTTGGTGCTGGGCTTTACACATAATATGGGTTGAACATACTCATACTCAATTCTTCCCATGGCTTCATTGTTTCATTGATTAGTTGCATAGTTTCAAACTTAAGTGAAGTCAGCTTAACATTTGTGCTCATGTTTAAATCCATATTAGGTAGTGGATGGAAAAGTTTGTGTGTATGATTATGGATGGCATAGTGATTGCTGTTAGATAAAGTGGACATGGATGGTGTAAGTACAGCACAGTAGTCTGGTGCTATGTATAATCCTTATGCTGAAGTATGAGATGGTGGTATATCTGGTCAAATTATGTAAACTGATGTGTTATGAATGAAGTAAAAAAACTGAATGTCCAATGCGTTGATTGTGTATAGGTTTATCTGGAGTAAATGTGAAGTTGCAATGGTGATGAATGTCATGATTCCTTATGATAGCCATTTCACAAGGGACTGTTCCAGTAGGCTGAAACGTGAAAATGTACGCAGGATAAAGGTGAACAGCATGTAAAGATGCACGACACTTTCGTTCAATCTTTGATTCACTGGCGAAAGTGACAATGTCCTGTCTCTTGGAGACCATGGTGAGTTCGGTGTCTGTGTTGATGTTGATGACGACCAAAGTGTCATTATTCTTAGAGGGGAAGGGGTATATTTGATTCACTGTGAACAGATCGTCAGTTATGAATGGTACATGAACTATTACTGATGTTGAAGTTCGAGTTGCTTCTAAATATGGATAATATAACATGAGATTCCTACCCCGGAACAAAGGCTTCAAACAAATGTTTATGTATGCCTTGACTAATTATCTGATGTAGATCGTGAACTGGAAGTAGGTTAATAGTGATCTTCCCATTACCAGCATTTGCAATACCTAGCATGAATGCCCTGTAACGAGCTCTAGTGTTATCTAACTGGAGTATTACTGTGTCAATATGTTCCATGATCACTGAAAAGTGTTGGAAATGTGTCATGTTTCCTTCCATGGCATTAATTTTGTCCACACTCTGATGAGTTTTACTTTCTGCCTTTCTTAAATTTTTCACCATCGTCTTCATTGCTGTGTTTTGACCGGCGACGAACTTGTTCTGGTATGTTGGTACCTGAGCTATTTTATTAAAATTGTTGTATAATTCTTGAAGGTCTTCCTCTGTAGCCAAATCAAAGATATTCCCTAGAATTGCACGGCCCAGATCAAACAAACCACGCTTTTGGCGAGAACGTGTGATGTTCGTGGACATTAATGCCTCTGTTCCATGAGGTGGGATATCTTAGATCATGATGAGCATGATTGATTTAGCCTGTTCTATCTTCCATTTCGCTAACCTCACGATTTCAGTCACATCCTTTGTGTCATGAGTTTCTGAAACATAGCCCCCTATCATAAAGTCCAGGGACCTCAGTGGTTTGGCAATATTCTCCAAATAAGTAAGTAATTCGTATAAGAAATGCAAACTGATTTCGGTACTCATGACATCTTGCACCATTAATGTCGAGGCCGTTGGAGCTATGAGGCATCCTTGCCGTACCATATTATCTATTATAGCTTTTGTTATTGTTTCTCCTGTCTTAAGCTTAACCTGTACCCTCCCGTCATCGTACGTCGTACGGCGGTCCATAGGAGCCGCCGTAGACCCGTCATCGTATGCCATACGATTCGCAATTGCAAGGCACATTGTGTGCACATTTTTCAAATTTCGCGAGTGATTCGTGGCAGGCAGACGCGTGAGACTTTCCTCTTGCTGCCGCCAAGCAGCTAGTGATGTTATATATATATATATATATATATATATATATATATATATATATATATATATATATATATATATATATATATATATATATATATATATATATATATATAATATGAGAGAGAGAGAGAGAGAGAGTTTGTCGGAGGAAGAGAGAAGAGAGGGAAAGGGAATTTGTAAGGAACAGTGTGCTTGTGACAATATTCAATCAGTATGATATATAATAAGGTAATCTTTGTATATTTTGAAATGTGAACAAAAGAGCAATACTGATTATGTGTGTGAACACTCAGTGAGTACGAGACAAATATAGCATTGGTGAGAGAGTGGGAGGTGTGTGGCGCGAGGTGGGTGGGAGGTGAGGTGGAGCGTCTCCCGCACTCACCTCCCACACACGGCAATCCTGCACTACTTATTATAGGGCTGCGATGAATGTACACACTTCTAATCAAATTTGTCAAAGTGTATTTAGTGGAAACAACAGTATCACCTAATCAAGTGTGCCAGAAATCGGTGATTTATGGATGGTACCATAATGAACCTACATTATTTTTACCCATTTTTTTTATATATATACCAGAATATTGTTGCTGTATATGTACTTTTGTAGCAAATAAATGTAAATATCTGTATTTAGGTTGGTTCTGATAAATTACCCTCCTCCTTCCCACTGTGGAAAATGAAGCAGCAGCACCAGCCCGGCCACAGAACACCTGGCTGAGGTGCAGGGGGACGCACCTTAGGGGCACTTACGGGTGATGGGAGCAACGTTCTTGGTGATTTTCATTAGTTTCTCACCGAAAGGGAATGTTTGAGCAAAAAAAAAAAAAAAATCGAAAATTAATCAGGTTTTCAGGTGGTGGAGGGGCCCCCCAAAACGGAAGGGTACGGGTTAATTGGAGCTAAAATTACTTATCGTGAGAAATGATCTGTTGCTACGAATAAGTTTTGGGTATTATTGTATGCTAATGGTAACCTGAGTAAGTCAACTGTGACAACGTCCCACGGTTGATGTGGTACAGGGTAATTACCTACAGGTGCAAGTGTTATCATGTAGCCTTTGTGTTTCGCACATGGCTTGCATCAGTCTATATATATGATTGTTTATATCTTCTAGTAACAATGGCCAGTAGCACAGCTGGGCTTGTTTAAATGTTCTATCTTTTCCAGGATGTCCTGCATGTGGACCATCGTGTATCGTTCTTAATACTTGTGGTTCATGTCATTAGGTACCACTAATTGTTTATTATTTCTTCGATGTCTCGGTTGTCTTGGGTTGATCCTGTATAAGGCATTATTAACTACTGTGAATTGTTCGAGTGGTGTATGTAGCTTTGGAAATTGTATGTCGTCTCCACTTTCTAACTTGTATATAGCATTAGACTACGCTGGATCAAGTCTCTGTGCTTTTGAGATTTCGTCATGGTTTGGGATGTTCCCTTTGAGATCTAATGTCGCGACCTGAATTGTCGTCGGGTTCCTAGATAATGCATCAGCTACTAAATTCATTTTGCCTTGTGTGTGGTGAATATGTACATTGTAGTTTTCAACTGTTCATTTCCATCTTGCTCTCCTCCCAGAGAGGAGTTTCTCTTTAAACATACCCACTAGTGGATTATGGTAGGTGAATAAGTGACTCTTGTAATCATATACCAAATCTCGAAACTTTTGTAATGCAAAGACCACTGCAAGTGCCTCTAAGTCTGTAGTGCAATAATTTTTCTTTGCACCTTTTATTTGTCTGCTGCCGAAGGCAATTGGTTGATTTTTTCCTCTTTTATCTTCTTGCATCAATACAGCCCCTAATCCTTTACCAGATGCATCTGTGCAAATTATAAATGGTTTTGTGAAATCAGGATAAATCAAGCATGGTGCATCTGTAAGTTTATCTTTTAATTCATTAAATGATTGTTTTTGTTCTTCTCCCCATTGGAATATACCATCTTTTTTGAGTAGTTGAAATAGAGGAAAAGCTATATGAAAGAATAGTCGGATAAGAGATCTATTATATCCTACAGACCTAAAAATCGTCTGACTTCTATATTTTGGGGTTCAGGGAAATCCTTTACTGCCTGAATTTTGTAATCAGATGTATGAATTCCTTCTGCATTCAATTTGTGGCCTAAGAATTTTATTTCCTTAAAGCAAATTTTGCATTTAGACAGCCTAATTTTTTAACCAGCATCACCAAGCTTTTGTAGGAGTTAGTCTAATTTCTGGAGATGTTCTTTTACGTTATTAGTTGCAATAATTATATCGTCAAGATATACGAATATTCCTTTTCCTAGCATTCCGGACAGTACATAATTCATTAGGTGTTGACACGTGCCTGGTGCTGTCCTCAATCCCATTGGCATACGTTTGTATTGGTAATGGCCTGTATTTGTGAAGATGGCAGTGTATTTACGTGACTCCTTATCTAATGTTATTTGATAATAGCCATTAGGCATATCAATTGTAGAAAATACATTATTTTCTGGTCCAATATTTTGCAGGACGTCACTTAGCAATGGCATGGGAAACTGGCCTGGGATTGTGTGATTATTCAGTTTACAGTAATCTACTACCGCATGCATTTACTCATTTCGTATGGGCACGAAAAATAATGGGGCATTCCATGGGGAGACTGATGGGTCAATAATTCCAAGTTTTAGCATTTCATCAACATACCGGTTTGCAAGTGTACGTTGTGATTGTGGAACTCTATAGGCAGGCACAAAAATGGGTTTTGTGTCTGGGTGCACATTAATCTTGTGATTGATCAGGTTAGTACACCCTAATTGTTTTCCAGGTAATGCTACCGTTTGTCAATGTTTTTCCAATATATTTAACAGATCAGTTTCTTCATTAAATTCTCCGGAGTGAATCAAATTTTCTTTTATGCTTTCTCTGTCCATAGATTTTATCTTACTTGTCATTCTAGCTGAAACTATCTCCTTTACAGGAACAGGACTTTTTTCTACATTTACTATACAAGTCCCCTTTTTCAACTGTACTTCTCCATTCATATGATAATTAGGAACACCTGAGTTTGTCCTTCGTTATCCACCTGACATAATGAGTTTTCTACTGACACTCCTTTCACTTTGCATAATTCCTTTAAGACGAGAACGGAACTATTCTTTAATTTGCTCTTTATGTTAACTTTCATATATGAGTTAGGCGGAATAACTATATCATTGGTGAGATGGGCAGAAAAAAACTGATGAGTCAATACTGTTACTTCGGTCTCTAGTCTGGGAGCCAGTGAGGGGTGGTGTGAGTGGATCTGTACCCTCGTCTGTTTGTGTATTTCTGTTTAGGGTTTTCATATTTCCAATTCCTTTTGGTTCCCGACTATTGATGGGTGAGAAATCTAATGATAATTCTTCTATGAATTCATTATTAAAGTCTACCCCATTCATTTTTTAGAGTAAAGTTGTTTTCTCTGTTCTCATTGTTCTTCACCCTAGCAACATGTTACCTTATATCGCTAAGTTTTCAACAAAGAAAAATACAGAAACTGGTCTTGCAGTCTCTGTGAAACTGATGTTTAACCGTATCATGCCTTTTATTGTAATTTACCATCTACCGCATATAAGTCTAAATTAGATTCTTCCAGAAAAGTTACATTCTTATTTCTAAAAATCTTATCTAATTCTTCTTGTGTTACTAAATTCACTGGGGAGTGTGTATCCAAGAATTAAGAAATATTTTGATCCTCACATACAGCAGGTATCAAGATACACTCACTTCCCAAAATGCCTCCTATGTGAATTTTAGACTTGGCTTTCTCTATGATTGGTTGTTTATTGTCGTGGCTTGTCCTTCCCCTGATTTAAATATGGAAATAAGTTTTTCTACTGTCTTACAATTGGGGGTCTAATGACCTTGGGACTTGTGATGTCTACAGTATGGGTCACACCCTTGCACCTTTTGTTTATCTTCTTTTGTTTTGATAAAGCATTCATTCTTTGTGTGTCCCGGGTCCGCAAAATAGTAACATAGAGTGGACCTATCTCCCGAATGTGATCCTCGAGATGACTTCCCATATTTAGTTGATTCTGTGACGTGGCTTCTGCTTGGACTGTACTTATGTGACTGCCTGTGGCCTGGTGTTTGAGATCGCTGCCTCAAATTTTGTGGCTGTTTGTTCTGTCTGATTTTGGGTTGCGACCGATTTTGTTCTTTGTTTGGGGTAGCTGTAGCTGTTGTCACGGCTGATACTGTGTCTGTCATTCTCATTCTAGTAGAATTTGACTGTGTTTCGGTCACCCCTGCTTTGCTACAGTTCATCTCTACCTCGTTTATAAAATCTAGCAAGCACATTCCTGGGGTGTAAGAAATCGTTTTAGCCATCTTAAGGACCCTATCAGGTAATTTACGCAGGGCAGCTACATAACCAATGATGTCTAGAACATGTATCAGTGACATCTTTCCATCATCTGTTATCCAGTTTGAGGTTTCTAAAGTACCTGATAATGTTCTCTTAATTGTGGAAACATCTGCTGTTATTTCACCTAGGACAGTATTAGTTGTGTGTTGTCTTATAAAATCCACAATCTTATGTAATTCTGGAGTTATACCTGGCAAAAAGTTTATACCTCCAGTGATTTTCTTCAGGCATTCTGCCTTATACTCCTCATATGTCTTCGCGTGTGGGAGTTTATCTGACTAAGTAAGTCGCCTGCTTGACATCTTTCTAGGTTAATCCATGAGGAAAATAATGCTATTTTCTCATGATCATCAGTTACATGTCTCTTAAAAATTTGTTGTTCGCATTGGCTTATGAGAGACATTACATCGATGCGATCTTTTTCTATGCCTGAGAATTTTGGGATGTTTTTATCCTCACGATAAACATAAACATTGGGTGGAGATGTTTGAATCGCGGCATTGCCTTAGTTAGCCGTTTTGGTTGGTTGTTTTGTTAGGTTCACTTGGAGTTCTTTGCCGTTAGGTGAGGGATTAGTGACATATGTTTCACCTGATCTGTGAACTCTCCTAAGTAAATCTTCGCAATTATGTAAGGCAGAGCTAAAGTCTTCACTTTCTACATCGGAGGGACTTTCCCAATGATCATCAATATTATCTAAAGATGAGGTATTTGTTTCTTTATCTTTACTTTGTAGAGAAGTTTGTGGGTTGGGTTTGTTCTCCTGTTGTTCTCCTACTTCTGGATCGGCAATTGCCACTAACTATGTATTATCTGGCACTAACACTGGCGGTGTTGAAAATATTCCCGTCATATCACTTAAGCTAAAATAAACTCATTTTGATAAGGTATGATGTTATAGAACACTTATTGTATGTATGTGTTAACTATATAAGTGAATAAATGAGTATTAATAAATGAAAGGGATTAACTATATATATATATATATATATATATATATATATATATATATATATATATATATATATATATATAAGATGTGTTGCTAGATGATCTCACTCTAGGAAACTCAGGGCTGTGTTGCTAGATGATCTCACTCTAGGAAACTCCAGGGCTTGGTGATAGATCAGGATTGATTGAAGTGCGGAATAGCCTCAGTCATGCTCGAACCTCACCATACAACGCCGAATTCCCACTCAATAACTGTTGAGAATAAATGAATATGAGTAGGAATGCACGAGGAAAGATGAGTAACAAGTGGTGGGTGAGATGCGTGGGTCAGAGGTACACTGGCGGTCAGAAGTTCTGTCCTGATCCCAGGCACAACATGAATCTCTGCCAACTGAGGTTCGAACAACGGTGCTTCTGGAGGAGGGGGATGCGATGTGCCGGGGAGGCAGAAGGTGAGGTCAGAGGAAGGGATTCATTGTCCAGATCCGTGGAATGATAATTAACCAATATTGCCATGATCTCAATATGATTCACTGATAAGGTTATAATAAATTAATAAATATGGATATGATGAAATACAGGTAACTATGTACTCCGCCAGACATAATTTTTTTATAATGTGATCTATTGTAGAGAATCATGGTCAGTACTATGATGTAATTCAGTCCTCCCAGCGTAGAAGCAATCAGTTTGTATTTCATTTTTAAAATCATCGTTCGCATAACTGTGATTCGTTGGTTTCTTTGTGTAGATGCCGGTCATCGGCTATCGTTGGATATTAAACTTTTCAGTGTATACTATGGTTATACTTTTTTGTCTTTATTAAGGTTATAATTCATACCACACTTACATGTATACCACCGCTATTTTGAGTCTCTTCAGCTAAGGAAGGACTTTATGGCAAAAGCCTGGTCATTTCAATTAGTTTCGGGAGAAGGTGCTCGAGATGAAGTTGGAAAATATATCGGGAAATTTTAATTTAGAGGAAACTGGAGAACATGAGAAACAAATGCTTTTATATCAATCAAACACTATTAATGACACACAATAAAGTAGTTAGTATATGTATGATATAGATTTGGAATATTAACTACTTACATATAGGCCTACAAATAACCCACCTTGACTGTATTAAGAAAAACACATTCATATATAATTACGCTAATTTATGGTAACCCTAGGAAACATATGGGTGATATTTACGTAAACATAATGCCAGGCGTTTGGTAAATCATTGCCTACAGTATTTACATACAGAATACACATGGTATTCTTCATTATGAAAGCTACCTCACAAGGAATCGAAGAAAATTACATCATCATCAAGCAGTCAAATGGTTCAAACACATAAATACAAGATCCAACCACCTTGAGCTTGAACAACTTCAACAACTCTCCTGGGCAGGGATGCCACTAAATTATGACAAATATTTTGACGGTTCCTTACAGACTCCCAAACCTCAAGGGCTTTACGTCCTACAGCTTAAACACTTATTTCTTCATCCACGTCCGAGTCCTTGCACATAATGGCCCATAAATTCTCGATTGTGTTTAGATCACAACTCTTTGAGGTCCAGTAGAGGACTTCCACTTCCGGATGCTGATTTAACCAATCCTTTAACACTGTGCACATATGCGCAGGACTCCTGTCGTGAACAAGTCTAATAGGCTGAGGAAGTGGAACTGCCGTATTTCGCACGGATGGCAATAAAATGTTTTCTTACACGTCAATGTATTTTTGCCCTGTAAATCTTCCTTTTCTTTTCGTCAATTCTCCAGGTCCATTGGCCCACATCCATCCCCCAAATGATAGGTTCACCCTATCATTTTTGCCCTTCTGTATATTTTTCATCTCTCACCGTGTGTTTACTAGTCTCCAGCACGTTCAAGCCCTTGCTTACACAGACGTGAAGCATTTTTTATCAGTAAATATTACTGTTCAAAAAATCTACGTCTGCTCCGTAATACTGTAAAGCAGAGCCTAGTCTACACTCTTTACTGGCTTGAGAGAGTTTTTATTTCTTGGCCGTCCTGTAACAGTGAATGCCCATCTCGTGAATGCGTCTTCTCGTCGTCCGCTGATCGCAAGGAAGGTGTAAAGTCCGAGTAACCTGAACTGCTGAACACGTTGACTGCTCGTTTACAATGTCTGCTATACGGGTGACATCTTGACGGTGAGAACCCGAGGTCTTTCACCGTGAGGCTTTGTCTTCACTGAGCCGTCCATTTGCCCCCTACGATTTCATCGATTCACAATCCTGACAGTGACACCTGTGAGGAGGGCAAATTCTCTTAATGATTTTCCCACTTCCCACATCCCGATGATACGGCCACGGAGGGTAATGCTCAGGATCGTTTGCACTCTTCCCATCACCCATCGCATTGCCGCGCCTCTCTTCTATTTCTACAGTGATTACAAAATAATGGAATAGTCGGTATTGTAGTCTGAGACTATTCATAACTCACTCTTGATTATATTGCACGATAACACTGGTAAAACCATCTTGCACTACCGCTCTCGTCTACATTCAAAAACACTCCTCTCTCACTCTCTCTCTCTCTCTCTCTGAGAGTGTGTGTGTATATATATAGACACATAGATAGATAGATAGATAGATATAACTCTATCGGATACGTTTACGTGAAACTACAGAATATGGTGAATATTTCTGGCGTATCAGGTACAGCCAGGATTCCGGGGGCTTAAATTATGATTGAATGGACGCGTGGAACATTGGACTGGGTAGACCTGGGCTGTCTGGACGTTGCTACTCCTCACCCTGCCGCAGGGAGGGAGTGGGGTCCGGATGATGATGATGATGATGATGATGATGATGAGAGAGAGAGAGAGAGAGAGAGAGAGAGAGAGAGAGAGAGAGAGAGAGAGAGAGAGAGAGAGAGAGAGAGAGAGAGAGAGAGAGAGAGAGATTCTTGCAATGAATAAGGGAAGGTTTGGAAAATGAGAATTTTTTCTGATAATCAAGAGACTGCGAATAAAGCTGGTCAGACTGTCTCTAGATAATATTTATTTATACAATGAATGTCGTGGTATACGTAGTAAAGGAAAACTTTCCACTACCACCGTTTTTTAGATCACCAGTTGGCTCTCCCTGTGTTTTTTATCACATATAGCGCTGGATCTGAACAGGAGGTCCATGGACCCTCAGGGGAGGGAGTAAGTAGGTAGGTAGAGCGAAAGTGGGCGGAGAGAGGTAAGGAGTAGGGAGGAAAGAGGTAGGAGGTTGACAGGAAGGGTGAGACTGGGTGGAATGGTGATCGAGATGTAATATAGCTGGATAGAGGTACAGGTGAATACAGCAAAATAACCAGCGCTATTTGTTTTGCTCGAAGTTAGTAGTAGTCTGGGATATTGCTGTAATCTGCTTGACCTCATCACTTCATGCTGTCAGTTTCCTCCACCACTGAACTGTAGAGGCTCAAAATCACTACGAGAGTTCGAAGGCTGACATTCAGGTATTCTCACAGTCTCATGGAATACTTGACCATAATCATATTACTAAACCCAACCTTATCAGTGACTCATATTGGGATCATGGCAATATTGGTTACTTATCATTCCATGGATCTGCACACTGAATCCCTCCCTCTGACCTCATCTCCTGCCACCCCGGCACCACGCATCCTCCTGCTCCCGGAGCACCGTTGTTCGAACGTCAGTTGGAATGAGATTCATGTTGTGCCTGGGATCAGGACAGAACTTTTGACCGCCAGTGTACAATATGTGGTGGTTTTGCTTGGGTTTGTCTGACCTCTTCACCTCTATGTCAGTGTGGTGATGGAGGAAACGAGAGGGTGGTTGAAGAGAAGGGTGGGGTCAGGTGGTTGTAGTTGTGAGTGTGATTTACTTGTTGTTGAATGAGGCTGCCGCTACTTGTACGTGCGTGTAGATCATAGAGATGTCTCGTAGACTTGTTACTTGTAGTTAATTATAGAACTTGTTTTTCCTCACACGTAACTCGCTCTTCTTATTGTATACTCACTTGTGGTTACTTGATCATAGAACTGTTGGCTCGTAGGCGTTGGTTCGTAGGTTCCTGCCACCAAAATAATATATTAGTCTTGTGACTGATTATATAGTAGTCGTAGCCGAGACGGAGGTAACTAAGTAGATATGTGAGGACACAACTTCAATTCACTTGTAGTCGATGACAGAAGTTAAAGAAGGATACTGGGTCATGATTGTAGTTTTATTGTCTTCATGGGAAAGCTCAAGTTGAACACTATGTGTATTACACAAGAGCATTTATATGCTAGCTAACTTCTCGCTAGAACCCCTCTTCTCACTCTCTCTTTCGACAACCTCTCGCCCCTGTCACTTGCCTCCCTCTACCCGTCTAATTCCTCCCTTCTTGTATAGGAGACCATGTGTCACGTGTATTGTACATGTGGGGATTGTTCTAGAAGCTTGTGTGTGTGTGTGTGTGTGTGTGTGTGTGTGTGTGTGTGTGTGGTCACGAGGCCCTGCTTGGGGGCTGTTTGTGCTTGTGTGAGACATTCCAGAGAGGTGTTACGTCATTTCCTTTCCCACAGCTAGCTTGACTTTCACTACATTCACACTTTAAACTACACATTTACATTCCTATCTATTATGCACTGTATTATGATAATGTAGATTACTAACAGTATTATTAAAATATGGGGTAGATGGGAAGTTGCTGAAAGCTGTGAAGAGCACAGTATGTATGAGGGTGCTAAGGCTGCAGTGGGTGTGGATAGTGAACTGAGTTAATTTTTCTAGTTGAAGGTTGGGTTGAAACAAGGATGTGTCATGTCTCCATGGTTGTTCAGTCTATATATGGATGGGGTTATAGGAAAGATACAAGGTAGGGCAGTGGATGCTGGAGCAGCTCTAGTGAGAGAGGGCAGTGTTTGGAAACTCCCTGTACTGTTGTTTGCAGATGATACTTTGTTGTTAAGTGAAGACGAAAGAGAGCTGCAAGACTTGGTGGATGAGTTTGGAACAGTGTGTAAGAGACGGAATCTAAACGTGAATGTAGGGAAGCATAAAGTTATGATCTTCGAGAGAAGTGAAGTCAGTGAATGTACATTGAGGCTGGATGACGAGGAAATAGAAAATGTGAGTACGTTTAAGTATCTGGGTAACGGGATGAGTAAGGATGGAGGTTTGGAGGGTGAAGTGCTTGAAAGGGTACAACAAGGAAGAAAGGCTGCTGGTTCCTTGAAAGCAGTGATAAGAAACAGGGAAGTGAGCATGGGAGTGAAAAAGTTATTGCATGACAGTATTGTGATATCAACTCTAACGTATGGAAGAGAAGCTTGGACATTGTTGGAGGGACAGAAGTCAAGAGTGAGAGCAACGGAAATGAGATATTTGAGAGGAGCCTGTGGAGTCACATGGAGAGACAGACTGACAAATGAGGATGTAAAGGAGCGTTGTGGTATGGATGTGGATATGATAGAAAGCATTAGGAGAAACACAATGAGGTGGTTTGGCCATGTGGAGAGGATGCAGAGTGAGAGACTGACGAGGAGAGTGTATGTAAGTGAGGTGGAGAGGGAGAGAGGGAGGGGGAGGTCAAGGATGAGATGGAGGGATGGAGTGGAGAGGTATATGAGAGAGGGGGGTGTGAGTTGGGAGCAGGGCAGTGAAATAGCGGGGGACAGGGTGATATGGAGGCGATTTGTTTGTGGCCACCCCGTATGGGATTGAGGTGTTTGGCAATAGGTAGATAGATTCTTCCTGTGTTGTTCAACAACCTCACCAGAAATGGTGAAAGTTTACACCAAGATAATGATGACGGGATTATGTACAAACGCTCGTTTGCTCATCACGCGCTCACAAAGTGCACTTTACTAGTGGATATTAAAAAAAAAAAAAAAAATGGAGGTGGGCTGGCCATGCAGCAGGAATAAGGGATAACTGATGGAATTAGAGGCTGACTGATTGATCTCCAAGTGACTGTACGCATTGCAGAAAAAGGCTAGACAGGAGCTGAAGAGATGAGACAGACAAGTTTGCAGGCAAAACCTGGCAGAAATTGGCACAGTCAAGGACTTCGTGGAAATGGTTGGAGGAGGCTTTTGTTAAGCAGTGGACTTGCAATGGCTGATGATGATGATATATATATATATATATATATATATATATATATATATATATATATATATATATATATATATACAGTATATATATATATATATATATATATATATATATATATATATATATATATATATATATATATATATATATATATATATATATATATATATATATATGTAAGTACAGTATACACTGTATATACGTATATCTTTTTATAAATATGAGTGTGTTTTCTCTAGGACATAATATATTAAATGATGTACTTGTTTTACTTCGGATTCTGGAATTTCGGCTCTCCAGAGCCTTATCCACAGATGGGAAGATCTTTTTCGGGTTGCACTCCTGATACGATTGGTTAGCAGTGATCGGTAAGGAATCTTATGCTTGTATACCTGGGTGGCAAACCAGAGGTGAGGCTTAAGTTGCTGCATTCTGATCGGGTGTTGAGCTCCGGTGACTGCTGACGTTATCAGTTGGGCCAGTATCCTGGCCTGCTGCAGATCTCTTTCTTGGCAATGTTTGTAAACCATTTGCTTGGTCATTTATTGAAGGGTTAAGCTCCTTGATATACCATGCCTAAAGTATAGGGAGTGGGCAGCTGTCGCAACAGCTGTCCAGAACTCAGTGATCTTTTCAAGGTCCTCTTTGGTGATGTTGGCACGGTGCTCTTGTCGTACGTGGTTCCTAGAGGCTTCTGCATATCTGTGGCTGGTCAGGCAACTGACTAGCTTCATCATCGTTATGCCTATATAGGTGGAAGGTTGGGCTGCGCAGTTCTTTCTCTTACAGGTGTTCCATACAACATGTGAATGCTGAAGGGCGTCCTCCTCTTGACGTCGGCTGTTCCAAAGAAGTAGTTGACTAGTCTTATTACTTTTGTAGATGATTAGCTAGACTCTTGCATTGGGATAAGTTGGCTAAATATTCCATTTGATAATTTGCTCCATGATTCTTTCATTTGTATAAGTGCTGGAAATTACAGATCGGTAGTACAGTTTGATGTCCTCTGGTGGCGATCTACTATTATTGCAGTCTGTGTACCACTTTAATAATTCTTCTCGTGACTCGTTGAATATCCCTGATGGCAAATTCATTATTGGTCAATACCTGAGAAGCTCTCTCAATTTCATGAATTACTTGCTTCCAGCTGCAACAGCGGGTAAGTGCCCTAGGTATGTAAGCACCTATAGCAGGATCCTTGTATCTTTGGGGGGCACTTACTGTCATCATTAAGGCATGAACAGTGGTAGTGAATGATGTTTCTTTTTGGTTAACTAGTACGTTAAGGACGGGCATAGTCCCGTTGTTGCTTTTCTCCATTGTGAAATGTAGTCCAAACAGCTCCTTAAGCGATATCGAATGGCTTCTATCTCATCCTCCTCATTTGCCTTGATGAAGGTATCATCGATGTACTTGCAGTATATATACGGGTTTCTCCACCTTATCAAGTATCTGGTCCTCGATGCTCCCCAAGATGAAGTCGGCAAAAAGGACCCCCAAAGGCAATCCCATTGCAACTCCATCCATTTGGCAGTAACGAATACCTCTTGGACAGGAGGAAGACTTCCTTCGGGCAGCACTCCAGTAGTTGTTGCAGAATGTTTTCAGATATGATCAAGGTCGGGGTGTATTCATTCTGCCTAGGATGTACTTAATGGCTCTGTCGACTGGTACATTTGTGTAAAGTGACACCACATCAAGGGAAACCATAATTCCAAGTGCGACATTGGTCTTGAGAATATTTAGAATATCTGTGACTGAAGTGAGACAACATTTAGAGGGTATGTATGGAGTGAGTATTGTTCCCAGTTTTTTGGCGGTGTGGTATGTGGAAGTAGGAATTTGTGAAATTATGGGGTGGAGCTTGTTGGCAGGCTTATGGGTTTTTACTTTCTATATATCCAGTATATATATATATATATATATATATATATATATATATATATATATATATATATCTATATATATATAGATATATATATATATATATATAGATATATATATATATCCCATTGGAGCCCAGTGTCCGGAATATTGCACAGAACTGGGATTTTTCAAGTCTTTGTAAAGTAAGGAACCCTCGGGTAGGGACCTATGAGCTTCGCAACTATGAGCCGATAGGTACAGGGCAGTACACTTAGTACCCACCCAGTGCCATGCCTCGCCTAGCACCTCTGGGATCCAATGGGTTAATGACTGGCAAACCTATCAGTCTCTTTAACCCATTGGAGCCCAGTGTCCGGAATATTGCACAGAACTGGGATTTTTCAAGTCTGTAAAGTAGGGAACTCCCAGATAGGGACCTATAAGCTTTGCGACTATAAGCCGATAGGTACAGGGCAGTACGCTTAGTACCCACCAAGTGCCATGCCTCACCCAGCACCCCTGGGATCCAATGGGTTAAATATATATATATAGAGAGAGAGATTTTTCTTTTCCTGTTTTTGTGTATTAACTTATATTTTTAGTTTCCCATTTCTTCATTCATACAGAGTTGTTAATTTATGTAGTTATCCAGAAATTCTCAGGTAATGGGGTGTTCGTAGGGAACCTTTACTTGAGAAGGAAGAGGACAAAGAGAGCAAACGTGATCAGCATCTTTACTTCAAATGTTTCAACATTTAAAATGTTAACACCAGTGATATTAAAAAAAAAAAAATGCAAGTTAAAACACTTAAAATCAATCACAATATTATGCATGTGCAAAAACGCACACAGTCTCACAGTCTAAAACTCTTAGAAAAAGAGAGGGGGAAGGGTAAGAGTACTAAAACAGTTATGAAACATATAGAGGCACTGCAGACATAGAGATGGGTCTTAAAAAAAATATTTAGTCTAGTAATCATAGGTTACTGGTTGATGACCAAAATATTATTTTAAAATACTCTTTCTTAAGTATGATATAAGAATCACAATCTTACTGCTGAGTGAAGAGGGGACATGAGTCTTCATCCTGTCCTGCTCGACTGGCCCATATGTTCGTCTGTCCTAATCTTGAAAGCACTGATTGTGTTACCAATATACCCTGCCTGGCAATATTGTGTTACCAATATACCCTGCCTGGCAATATTGTGTTACCAATATACCCTGCCTGGCAATATTGTGTTACCAATATACCCTGCCTGGCAATATTGTGTTACCAATATACCCTGCCTGGCAATATGAGCAAGTAAAACAATAGACGACAGACGAACGTAGGTCAGTCGGAACTAAGTCTTTCATGTGAAAAAATGAGCCAGTTTTGAATGAATTACTGTACTTTGTATAACGTTAGCTAATTTGAGGGTAAAATTTAGCAAGACTGCGAATTAACGGTCTTTCGTTTGAACCGACATATCACACAAGTAGAGTAAACTAAGATAAAATATTCTTACTGACAGTAGAACTCTGCAAACAGATTAATGTTGTTGCTATAGGATCACCCCTTGGACCTACTTTTGTCAACATCTTTTTATGTTATTATGTGACATTATGACGAAGAGATTGTCCAAGTAATATTAAACCATGGGTGTACCGAAGGTATCTCAATGATACGTTTGTCACATTTAGAGATAAGAGCCATGCTCATGATTTTTTTTGCTCTGTATTTACACTAGCCATGATAACATACAGTTCACAGTTGAAACAGTCTATAGGTTTTCTTCCCTTTTTTAGATATCATGGTTATGAAAGATAATGGTAAATTCTTGTGTTCTGTGTTTTGTAAGCCTACTTTCTCAAGTCTGGGTAACATTTTTCTTCAAGTTATTGTTGTAAAATGTTCAAAATCAGTGTTATTAAGACCTTGTTACATTGGGCATTTTTTATCTCCTCTACATAATCTCTATTCCATGATGAGATTTTCTACCTCAGAAAATATTTTGTGAATAGTGGCTATAGTGACAACGTGTTCTGTCATTTCGTAAGGAATTATCTAAACAACCATTACATGCCTAAACATCCAGTCTCTACTGCCAGTAAGGAGATATTTTATCTTAGTTTTCCCTACTTAGGCGATATTTCGGTTCAAATAAAAGACTACTTAATTAACAGTCTTGCTAAATTATACCCTCAAATTGACTATAAGATCAAACTAAATAATAAATTCTAAATTGACTCATTTTTTTCATACTAAAGATCCAGTTCCGATCGACTTACATTCGTCTATCGTCTATTGTTTCACTTGCTTGAGTTGCCAGGCCAGTGTCATATGCACAGAGTGACTTTATTCAGGAAGTTACCGTTCCCTTCTATATCTAGCCCAAATTAATCTAACTTAACCCGCACCGTCCCGGCGACGTGAATTAACATCCACACATGATGTGCACTCATGTCCCGGCGACGTGAATTAACTCGGCAACATTAAAGTTGCATAATTTTCACATTTTTCGAAATTCCCTGATTTTTGTTTCGCCTGCCTACGCAAGCCTCACCTACTCGCCGCCAGGTGGATAATCCCCTAGACCCAGATTAACTCCACCTGACCCTGTGATCGTCCACTTACCTGTCAGCAGTCACCCAGGTCAGACATGGCGCGTCGTGGGCTGTCAGAGGAGGAGATACAAGTCGTCCTGGATACCTTTACAGGGGATAGTGATTCCCCACTGGACGACAACACCCTCGATGTCAATTACGTGCAGCCTGAGGAGGTTACCAGCAGCAGTGATAAGGAGGTCCCTTCCCCAAGGAAGGTCAAATATATAACATATAGGAGGGCAGGGGACAGCCAGCCTGCACCACGTGCTGCATCTAGGGAGCAACACATACCATCAGATGAGGACGAGGACGAGGAAGCAGTACTTGGTGGCGTATTTTCCTGGCTGGGGAAGGAAAAGATATCGCCACATGGGACTGGGAGAGACGTCACATCGCTACTGTTCCACAGGTATGTTCCTTCTATGTGTTCTGTGGCAGGAAGTAGTGGTGTGGGGATGGTTAGGGCAGCAGAAAGTGAAAGTGTTGGGGCAGGAGAGCGCAGACAGATTCGTGAAAGCGAGAGTGGTGTACGGGAGGCGACACGTCCACGTGGTGTTCGTGTTAGGCGTGGTGTGAGTTAGCAGAAGGTGAAAGCACTTGTCTAACATGTATAGGGGTAATATGTTATATTGGAAGTATTATAAAAGGTGAATAATTAGATTTTGAGTTGAAAAAATAATGACGGTACCTGAAGTCACGTGGTAGCGCTATTGCTATGCTCATTCTTTTCGTAAAGCATGTACATCTATAAAAGCAATTGTATAACATGTAAAGGGGTAATATGTTATATTGGAAGTATTATAAAAGGTGAATAATTAGATTTCGAGTGACCTACCCAGGTCAAGAGACACGAGGTACGAGTGTGTGGAGTGCAACGTTGCTCTCTGCCTGCAACCGTGCTTCCGTGAGTATCATAATAACAGGCACTATTGAAAGTGTGTGTAGTGTGGTAAGACCTGTACATACGCGATAAAGTGTCGCTCAGTATCATAATAGTGCCATGTTATCTTATGTGATACTAATCATAGGAAGTTGTATAGTTACAGTAAAGTCAGTATGTAAGTTGAAAAATAGTCTAAGTTAAAAGTCACAGAACATACAGTCAGTAGGTAAATAAGCGCTAGGAAGAATTCTGTTCAGGGTGTAGGAGGAGTGGGAAATTCCCCAAGGGCTCTAAATTTAGCCACCAAATATGGGATAAGCTGTCTCCCAGGGTACCACCATCCCACCTCTCTCTCTCTCTCTCTGTATATATATATATATATATATATATATATATATATATATATATATATATATATTAGGATAAGGCTTACTGTAAATCGTGTACTACTGTGAAAGCAAATGTCTAACATGGAAAAGGCCAGAATGTAATGTGAGAAGTACTATAAAGGGGGAGAAAATTATTTCAGAGGTGAAAAAATAATGACATGACATGATTTACCTACGTAAATTAGCGCTACTTCTATGATAATTTTTTCATAAAGCGTGTACTTCTGTAAAAGCAATTGTCTAACATGTAAATGGATAATATGTTATGTTATAAGTAATCAAAAAGGTGAAAAAATAGGATCTGAGTTGAAAAAAGCATGAAAGACCAAGTTGTCACTTGGTAAATAAGCGCTATTCTTATGCTAATTCTTTTCGTAAAGCAAGTACATCTATAAAACTAATTGTATAACATGTAAGTGGGTTATATATTATGTTATAAGTAATCTAAAAGGTGAAAAAATAGAATCTGAGTTGAAAAGAGCACGAAATAAAATGATCTCACTTGGTAAATAAGTGCTACTTGTATGCCAATTCTTGTTATAATGCCTCAAAATATGTACAAACAATTATGTAAAGTTGAAAATGGTATGATGCTATTGTGGAAGTAATATGGAACATGAAAAAATACAATACCTGGTGAAATAATGATGTTTGCTACCATCGGTGACATAATCGACCGATTTCGCTAGGGTTGCACAATGGTACATACCTTATTTCTCATTTTTTTCTGTATAAAACCCAATATACTTCTGGTATACATATTTTCAACATATGAATACATGATAATAAACGTATACTGCATCAGTTCAGAGTACCCGTGCCACCATAGAAAACGTACGGCGAAAAGACTACTCATAGAGCATGGCAGTACCTGTCAAACTTATGTGCTCCAGGTAAGCCATTTCTGGACCCAAGGGACACCTTTCTTTGTGATTTTCCTTAGTTTCTGACCAAAACCGAATGTTTGAGCAAAAAAAAAAAAAATGGTCCAAAAAAGCCGGGACTGGGACGGACCAAAGCTCAGAAAACGTTGGGATTGGGTGGGTTAACCATACCTAAACTAACCTAATCTAACCTTATCCTAGATCAACCTAACCTAAACCTACCTAAATTAACCCTCCCAGGCACGTTGATGTGAATCACGTTCTTTGTGGTTTGGCACATAAACGCACGTTGTCGTGAATTGTGTGAAAAAGCGGAAAAAATGCTGTCAAAAGAAAAGTTTTCGGCCAATTTGCGTCAAATTTGGACGCATTCTAGCGGGCACATTCCTCTTCCGAGGTAAACAGTTGGCAACACTGTAGAGCCTCCTAGGAGGCAGCCTGTAGCGAGAAACTTCAGTCGATCACAAAAAGCCAGGCTTTGAGGCTGTCGTGTGGGCTATCCCTTTAAATCACCCTAATTCTCCCCCCTTGGCCGAGTTGAAGCCCAATGGACTGCGTGTGACAATATATTACTTCTGAGCATAAGTTGAAGCGGTTTTGTCAATGGAACATTGATATATATCTTGAGATGAAATGGTGCCCGTTATCAGTCGTTAGGCCTAGGGGCAAGACGCATGTTCACTGTAGCGGGGTTTCGCCACTTCACGTTCCCTGGGCCCTATGCTATGACTACACATATGTATATGGAAAAGCCAATGTCTAAACTGTATAGTGTGTGAAAGCTATAGTGGCTTGCTTTGTGATATATCAGAACTAGCATGCGTTACGTACGCCATAGCTAGAGCATGGAATGGGGCAGGTGTTACCTGTATGCCATAGTCAGGAAGGGATTATTAGAGGTGTTTAGGGATGTATATTGTGATTGTGATGCAGTACATGCATATGAATTTGTGTGAAATATAAGGACAACTTGCTGTGAGTGTTTGTGAAAGAGTGTGGTGTGTGCCAACATAGCAGCGCGTCGTAAATCTTGAGGCGAAAGTGCTGCATCACAGTCCCGTTGTACCATAGTAAGGAATGTCAATAATTGCAGAGGTAGGGATGAAATCATTGTGGTAGTTATGTATTTGTGTATGATTTAGTGTAAAGTGTACGTGAATTGAGCTGCCAGTATTCATGAAGGGATAAATTTAGGGTGCATAGCATTGGTTAGCTATACCTTAGCGGCAGGTGTACAGGTGATGCAAGGATACCAGGCAACGACGGACATCACTGAACAAGTACTGTAACTTGCTAAGACATTTAGTGAGAAGTTATACTCTATGTACAATGAACGTGAAATGTGCAGTGAGTGTTCGTTGTGGGATATTGTGGGTGCATAGCATAGGTTTGCGATACTTTAGTGGCAGGTGTGTGGGGACGTGAGGATGCCTAGCAATGACGGACGTCATTGAACAGGTACTGTAACTTGCTAAGACAATTAGTGAGAAGTTACACTTTATGTACAATGAACTTGAAATGTGCCGCAAGTGTCCATGAAGGAATTCTGTGGGTGCATAGCGTAGGTTAACAATATCTTAGCAGCAGGTGTGTGGGGATGTCAAGACACCGGGCTACCATGCAAGTCATTGAACAGGTACTGTAACTTGCTAAGACATATAGTGAGAAGTTATACTTTATGTACAATGAACGTGAAATGTGCAGCGAGTGTTAGTAGTGGGATATTGTGGGTGCATAAGTGTAGGTTAGCGATACCGTAGGTGATGTAAGGATGCCGGGCAACGACGGACGTCAGTGGACAGGTACTGTAACCTCCTAAGACATTTGTTGATTATTTATGATTTATATAAAATGTTTGTGATATGTGTCACGAGTGTTCATTGTGGGATGTGGGTGCGTAGAGTATATCAACGATACCTTAGCAGCAGGTGTGCAGGTGATGTAAGGACGCCAGGCAACAATGGACATCAGTGGACAGGTACTGTACCTTGCTAAGACATTTCTTCATTATTTATGATTTATACAAAATGTTTGTGATATGTGTCATGGGTGTTCGTTGTGGGATGTAGGTGCTTAGCGTATGTGAGCAATACCTTAGCGGCAGGTGTGCAGGTGAAGTAAGGATGCTGGGCAATGACGGACGTCAGTGGACAGGTATTGTACCTTGCTAAGACAATTGTTTATCATTTATGATTTGTAATAAAATGTTTGTGATATGTGCCACGAGTGCTTATCGAGAGATTTTTTCATGTGTTGGGGGAACTTTGGAGGAAGGAGGGAATATATATATATATATATATATATATATATATATATATATATATATATATATATATATATATATATATATATATATATATGCAGAGACTTCACTTCACCGTGAAGATATGTATGCTAAATAACCACTGAAGAAATGAAAGGAGCAACAGTGAGTACTTTCGTATATTACATCTTTAGACAAAATGAGACAGAAATGTAAAGGGTAGAGGTCTTTTATGCATACCCGCAGCAGGTAGTGGCTCACAGAACAAAGGATGACCTGAATTTTTACCTGCGGCTTAACTTATGGTCACCTGCAGCAGGGAGTGGAACACAACAAAGGATGACCTGAAGCTAAAAATGGGTGATGGGTGATAGGTACCTTTCTTTTTTCTTCCTTAGGGATGCACGTGACAAAGGAGGAGGGAGTAGGAGGGGAGGAAAGGGGAGGGGGAGGGAGGGGGAAGGGGGAGGGGAGAAGGAGGAAGGGGAGAGGGTGGAGGGAGAAGGGGGAGGGGAGAAGGAGGAAGGGGAGAGGGGGGAGGGAGGAGGGGATAAATACTGCTGCTTAACTTAAAACCTAGAGGATTAATGCTTGGTGTGTCCCACACAGGTGTGACTACACCACCAGGAGATGACAGGGAACAATCACGTGTTAGTCTGGGGGATACTGCTTTAAAATTAATTCAGTTAACAATTTATCACACTTAAAATGACCATAGCTCATGTTTACATTCTTTTCATATGTGCCAGAGATTAGACAAGATTCTATTACATTTCTTTCATCTAAGCTTTTTGATCCTGCTAGAATCTTGGAGCCTGTCCAGTCAATATGGTGATCACTGGATGCTTTGTGCTGAAATAAACCACTACTCTGTTGGGCTGTCCTTACACTGTATTTATGTTGTGAGATTCTAGTTTCCAAATCTTTTCCAGATTGTCCTATGTAAAATTTGTTACAGCTTTTACACGGACTTTTGTAAACAACGCCTGAATTACTGAAAGGGCTGTTCTTGATGAGTTTTTTTTTTTTTTTTTTTTTTTTTAATGGTGTTCTCATATTTGAATACTACTTGTACATTGAGTTTCCTCAGTTTTGTGAACATCAAGAAAATTTTCATGGAAGGGGAGGACAAGGGTTCTTTGAATATTCTGGCGATCTGGCTTAATAGTTTTCCCTTCAAGGAATCGTTTCTTGGCTGTATTGTGGCACTGAGTTAGTATGCTTTGTGGATATTTTAGCTTCTTTCCAATACTCTGAATTATTTTTAGTTCATCATCTAAAAATTTTGGGTCTCAAATTCTATATGTTCTTAGGTACATAGATATGAACACAGATCTTTTTACATTAATATGATGGTTTGAATAGTAATGAACATATGACATAATATTTGTAGGTTTTCTGTATACCTTAGTCTTCAAAACATTTTGGTCCCTGATAACTTTTACATCCAAAAATGGCAATTCATTATCCATATCCATCTCATGAGAAAACTTAATCGATGGAACCAACGAATTTAATTGGAGGAGAAATTCATCAATGGGAAGACTGTTAGGCCAGAAGCACAGGATATCATCAACTTATCGGAGCCAAACTATGTTTTGCTCCTTTATGGAGGTCAGTAAATGTCTCTCAAAAAGAAAGGTACCTATCACCCATCACCCATTTTTAGATTCCACTCCCTGCTGCAGGTGACCATAAGTTAAGCCACAGGTAAAAATTCAGGTCATCCTTTGTTCTGTGAGCCACTACCTGCTGTGGGTGTGCATAAAAGACCTCTACCCTTAACGTTTCTGTCTCACTCTGTCTGAAGATGTAATATACGAAAGTACTCACTGTTGCTCCTATCATTTCTCCTGTGGTTATTTTGCATATATATATATATATATATATATATATATATATATATATATATATATATATATATATATATATATATATATATATATTTATATATATATATTTACATATATATATATATATATATATATATATATATATATATATATATATATATAGAGAGAGAGAGAGAGAGAGAGAGAGAGAGAGAGAGAGAGAGAGAGAGAGAGACGTATATATACGTATATCTTTATATAGATAGATAGATAGATTGATAGATTTATGAGGAGTACACTGTAGCACCAGTCGAGCAGGGCAGTACTCCCGAGGTGGATGGAAAGCTGATGATGGGGAGTGCTGGAGCTCCCGTTTCATCAGCCCTCAGGACTATTTCCTGACCATCCCCCTTTGCTGAACTTTTTCAGTGTCTCAGTTACACAGAGAGTAGGCCAGCATGCTCTCCAATACAAATTTCTCTAACTATCTACACCAAACTACATGCACTTTACACACTACACTTCCTTTTCCAAAATTCAACAAAATTAATGGCGTCTCAACACTCAGCCTCGGAGTCCCCAGGGGTGGGGACCATAAATGCCCCCACCTTCCGCCCCTCTCCCGGTGACGACTTGAGCTGCCTGGAACCACTATCTGACACTTCTTCATTTCTGCAACATTCCTGGCCTTTCCTCTAACTTTCGTTCTGTTGAGCACCACCTCTCCTCCTCTAAACCTCACCTTCTCCTTCAAACTGAGACTCAGCTGTCTGAGGCAACTGACAGCAAACCCTTTTCTGTATCCTCCTACTTTCTCTATACTCATTTCAAAGCCAAAGGTGGCCGTTGTGTATATATACGCAACGACTTATCTTGTTCTCATGTTCCTGAACTCGATTCTTCTGAATTCTCTGCACCCTGGCTTCAGCTTTCCTGTCATTCTCTGACTAAATATATCTGCGCTGTTTACTTATCCCGTAAGTCTACTGACTATCAAAAATTCTTCGACTATCTTACTTCTATGATGGAACACATTCTATCCATTTCTTCTTTCTCTGAAATCTCCATTTTAAGAGATTTCAATGTTCACCACCACCTTTGGCTCTCCTCTCCTTTCACTGATCCACCTGGTGAACAAGTCTATATCTTTTCTATCCTTAATGACCTAGAGCAGCTTGTACAGCACCCTAACCGTATCCCAGACCGCCTTGGAGAGAGCTCCAACATGCTTGACCTCTTCCTTACAACTAATCCTTCTGCTTACACTGTTAATCTTTTCTCTCCATTGGGCTCCTCCAATCACAACCTTATCACAACCTGTCCTATCACTCTGGTACGGCCTGTGGACTCTCCAGGGATACTTCGTCTGTGGCATTTTGGAGCCGCAGATTGGGAGGCCCTCAGGCAGTACTTCTTTGATTTTCCCTGGAATGATTATTGCTTCCATGGCCGGGAGCCATCTCAGTGTGCCTTGCTCATTATGGAGGTTATTCTCTCGGGCATGAAAGCATACATTCCTATCTCGTATCCTTTGTCTAACGCAAGAAAGCCTTGGTTTAATCACGCTTTTTGTAATGCTATCCGCAAGAAGGAGAGGCCCTATAAAAGGTACCGGAGCCAACTAACCTCTGAATCACATCATCTTTACGTTTCTGCCTTGAATCGTGCTAAGTCTGTTCTTTGTTCTGCTAAAAATAATTTCATCCATACTAAATGCTCTCATCTCTCCAAATCGAATTCTTCCTGCTTCTTCTGGCACCTTGCCAAAAACCTTTCTAACAACTTTACCTCATCATTCTTCCCTCCTCTTTTCTACTCTGATGGTTCTATAGCTATTTCTTCTATTGATAAAGCAGATCTCTTTGCACAGACCTTCTCCTCCAATTCCACCTTAGACGATTCCAGTGCTGTTCCTCCATCATTTCCCCCCTCTGACTTCCTCATGGCTGACATTAAAATTTCTTCACCTGATGTATTTTCTGCCATCACTGGCCTCATTACTAACAAGCATATGGGCCTGATGGAGTCCCTCTTGTTGTTCTCAAGAACTGTGCTTCTGTGATTACACCATGCGTAGGCAAATTCTTTCTCCTTTGTCTGTCAACTTGTACCTTTCCTTCTTGCTGGAAGTTTGCTCTCATTCAGCCAGTCCCAAAGAAGGGTGATCATTCCCAACCCTCCAACTATCGTCCAATTTCTTTAACATCCTGTATTTCAAAAGTTTTCGAGGAAATTCTGAATAGAAAAGTTTTAAGGCATCTTTCCTATCACTACCTTCTTCTGATCGTTAGTATGGGTTCCGTCAGGGACGCTCCACTGGCGATCTTCTCACCTACATTTCAGACTCCTGGTCATCCTCCTTTCGGGACTTTGGCAAAAGCATTGCCATTGCACTTGACATCTCAAAGGCTTTCGATCGAGTCTGGCATAAATCTTTAATTTCCAAACTGCTCTCTTACAGTTTCTATCCTTCCATCTGTGCCTTCATCGCTAGCTTCCTTTCTGGTCGTTCTATAGACGCTGTTGTAGACGGCCACCATTCTTCTCCTAGATCTATCAACAGTGCTGTTCCTCAGGGCTCTGTCCTATCACCAACTCTCTTCCTTTTATTCATCAATGACCTTGTAAGCTGTACATGTAACCCTATCCACTCATACGCTGATGACTCCATCCTTCACCTTTCCATTCGGTTCCCGCAACACCCATCTCAGCAGTTACTTCAACAAACAAGGGATGAGGCTATGGCATGCCTAATGTCTGACTTGGCTCATGTCTCTGATTGGGGTAAAAATAATCTGGTTGTTTTTTGTGCATTTAGGACTCAGTTCTTACACCTATCAACCCGACAAAATCTTCCACAGGTATACCCACTAATGTTTAATAATATTCAGCTTAATCCTGCATCATCCGTGAACATGCTTGGGGTTTCATTTACCCGGGACTTATCTTGGAAAGATCATATTACATCTCTTGTAAAATCTCCTTCCAAGAGATTGGGTGTGCTAAGCCGACTCCGTTCTTTCTTTACCCCTGCACACTTGTTGACTCTATACAGGGGTTTTATCCGCCCTTGCGTGGAGTACAACACCCATGTGTAGGGAGGCTCCCCACATACAGCTCTTCTCAATAGGGTGGAGTCAAAGGCTTTTTGTCTCATTAACTCTCCTTCTCTTACTGACTCCCTTCAACCTCTATCTCTTCGCTGCACTGTTGCATCTTTATCTCTTTTCAATCGCTACTTTAATGGTCACTGCTCCTCTGAACTGTCTGCATGCATTCCTCCACCTTTACGACGGGCACGTAGCACCCGTCTAGCAGCAAACTCTCATCCCTTTTCTGTCCAACTCTGTAATGCAAGAGTTAACCGTTACTCCCAGTCCTTCATTCATGCAACAGGTCAACTCTGGAACCGTCTCCCTCTGTCTGTATTTCCTGCTGCCTATGATCTCCAGTCTTTCAAATGCAGTGTGTCCAGGCATCTCAAAAGCAATGGATCTTGAATTTGGCTCTATTGTATTTTTTTTTTTTCTTGGAGGGAACTGTTATTGCAGGCTCATGGCCTTTGGTTCCTTCTACCTCGCAATAAATATATATATATATATATATATATATATATATATATATATATATATATATATATATATATATATATGTTTGGCACACTCCTCCGGAAGAAAGTGGACAGGTATTACACTGTGCAAAGACACTTAAAAGTTATCGTTTATGTGAACTGTTCGTCAATGGAGCAGCAATTGGTCATACAGAAAGATATAAAAGCACTTGTGTAATGCTACTCTCAATGGAAGGTGCTGCATGACAGTGATTAATATCTCTTGTTTTTCAGCTGAGAACCTAAAAAACTCATACTGAACTTTCTGTGTGTCAGTACTTGCCACAATGGAGAAGGGTTTGTCTTCTGATGAGTGGCAGAAGGTTCTCTTTGAGGAGGAGACCAAGAGCGAGGAGGATGAGGAGCTGAGCGATGCTTCAAGTGAGGAGGACTGGGACAATGTCCAACGCCGTTCCCCTTGGGCTGCTTTGCCCCCACCCCTACCACAATGGGAGCAGACACCATTACCACCAGTGTTGGGACTATCAGCCCAGTCATCGTCCTCACTTGGACGACAGGCATTGCCTTTCCTCAGACCTCTTACTCCAGCAGCCAACATGGTCCCTCCACCTCTAGCATCCAGTTCCACCTTGGCCGAGCCCATGTCACTGGTAGCAGGACCTAGTTACCTGACACTGGCACCTGCACACAGCGCAGTGTCTGCGGTGCAACTGGTGCAGGATGCGACTGTGTCGTCATCCCCTGCCCAGTCGACAAGGGCACTGTCTCTGACAGCATTCATCCCCCCTGACGTTTGGCAGCAGCAGGAGACAGTCTCGTCGTTCTCATCGTTGGAACCCTCACCACCTCGATGAGGCTGGCGTGGTCCACGGCCTGGCTATGGGGGACAGCCAAGGGGTGTCCATGGAGTCCGAAGGGTGTTGGTATGCTGACCCACTGCCACCACTGTGGGAGGTGTTGCCACAGAGATCCAGGGTGTAGCAATGGCCCATTCACACCAGCAAATGGGCCCTTCACAGGATCCCCAGGAATGAAGGTGGATTAGCCAACAATGCCTCTCCAGTTCTTCCAGCTGTTTTTCACCAGGGAGTTGTTGATGTATTTCACCCACGAGATCAAGAGCTACGCAGCATTCCTGGGGACTGTGTGACACACGGTTCATCTGCAATGAAGAGGAGAAGGCCAATTTCCTGGGGCTGTACTTCTTCATGGGGGTGGTGAATATGCCGACCATCAGGCATTACTGGAGGAGATCCCATCTCCATAACTACCCCGTTTTCCAGCAAGTGATGAGTGGGAGGCATTTCAGGGCCATCCTGAAACACTTCCACACCTTTAATTTACTTGCTATACCCCAGGACAATCGCAACAGGCTCATCAGGGTTCGCATGGTGATGAAATACCTCCTTCAGCGGATCCAGGACACTTACGTACCCAAGGAGCACCTCAGCCTGGACGAGGGCTTCCTGGCTTAGAAGGGGCACCCCAGCTTCCACGTCTACAACCCCATGAAGCCCTCAAAGTATTCCATTAAGTTTTATATTCTGGCTAAGGGTTCCTTGGGGTACATCTGGAATTTCAAGGTGTATACAGGGCAGAACAAGGCACTCCAGGCCACCCTTTGGAGCCTCATAGAGCCACTGAAGGATCAAGGATACAAAGTTTACATGGACAACTATTATAATTCTGCATCCCTGTGCGAACGCCTCTTCAGTGCAAGAACCTACGTGTGTGGGACCCTATGCCTGCAAGAGGAGCACCAAACCAGCTGCAGGACATCGCCAGGACCAAGAACCTGTCAGAGTGGGGCATGGCAGAGATGCATAAGGACAGTGTGAAGGTGTTGCTTTGGAAGGACAAGAGCATTGTCAACATGGTCTCCACCTTCCACAGTACAAGCACCGTCCAGAAGCAGGTTTGAGGGAAGACCAGGGGTCCTGACGGGAGGACAACCTATGTCCAGAAGACTGTGGACAAGCCCATCGTGGTGGAGGACTATAATCGATACATGGGTGGGGTGGACCACTTCAACCAGATAGTCCAGTACTACCCCATCCAGCAGTGGACTGTGAAATGGACCAAGAAGATAACTTTCTACTTCATCCAGATGGCCATATTCAACGCATTCGCCCTGTACAAGAAGTGCTCGCACAGGTCAGTCAGTCTGCTGGACTTTGTGGAGGTGATAGTGGACAAGGTCCTCCACTTTGATGAAACAGAGTTGCCCGCATCAGGGCACGTCATCCACCATGCCCCTGACCTTCCAACCTGATGGCCAGCAGGACCTCTGGCACTTGCAGCACCTGCAGCAGCACCAGCAAAGGTGCCATCACCACCGTCTCCTGGGCCAGCACCGTTTCCTGGACCAACACCAGCACAGGTGCCAACACCACCATCTCCAGGAGGAGGACCAGCACAAGAGCCAGAGCCACCATCACCTGCAGGACCAGCATGGGTGCTGAGATGACCAGCAGCAGTTCCTGGTCCATCGGGAGAACCTGCTGCCACTGCCATGCCCGGCCCTGCAGCTGCACCTCCAGGACAACTGGACCGGGGAAGACCAGGAGGACATCCAACCAAGCATCGTAGAGTTATCAACAACAGAGTGCAGTTGGATCACACACTGGGCCATTGATAGGAGAGGATCCTCAACTGGAGGAGGCTCCGGTGCTCCCTGTGTGCCCTGACGAAGATGATGAGGGACACAAGTCACATGTGTCCTGTTTGTGATGTGCCACTTTGTGTGGGTGATTGCTTCAAACAATACCATACTGAGCGAATTATTCCCTAGTGGAGCGTACACACACACACACACACACACACACACACACACACACACACACTACATAACTCCTCATCTTCAAATTCCACAAGGTCCTTCAGGCCCCTCAACACCCCTGGAGGAAGTGAGTTTTCCGACTTTTGTTGATATGTATATTGACCTATTATCATTACCCCTATATTTTTCACACAATTAACCATTTTCTACATAG
The DNA here is from genome assembly GCF_032717465.1 of Coenobita brevimanus. Classification (NCBI taxonomy): domain Eukaryota; kingdom Metazoa; phylum Arthropoda; class Malacostraca; order Decapoda; family Coenobitidae; genus Coenobita; species Coenobita brevimanus. The sequence goes on from NC_136997.1 coordinate 6,005,033, forward strand.
TACACATATGGCAGAAAGTACAGCTTCATTAGCAGTAACTAGAACAAATTAGAGTTCATGTCTAGTAGGTTATAACCATAAAAAATCAACCCTTGAAAATTTTAGTCTGTACATAAAAGGAAAAAAAAAAGAATAGAATAAAAAAAGCTTTGGGAGCATAGTCTTCAGGCAAAGGGGGGGAGGGGGAGACTGTTTTTTTTTTTTCTCTTGCAGTGAAACTAGGTAGTGATTGGAGGAATAATCTAGCTTTGTCATCCTATTACTCGAAAACTATTTGACAACTGACTTCCTGTAAGAACCATGATAAAGAGCAGTAAATTCTACATATGTTCATTACAAAAATATAAGCCTTTGGGACCATATTTTGTAGGAAAAGGCAGGGGAATGGAGTGTGTTTTTTCTCGCTTGCAGTAATAGTTGAAAATGCTCAGTGGAGTAATCTCTCTTTGTCGGCCAATTACTCAAAAACTATTGGACATATCGATTTCCTGTAAGAACCATGATAAAGAACAGTAAATTCTGCGTATGTAGAGGACATAACAAGGTAAAATCTGTGATAAAAAGTCATTGTTACGTGGGCGGGAATATAGTGTTTGCTGTGCGCACATGACGAAAGTAATGCACGGCCATGAGTACCCAGTATTTTTTTGCAATTTACTCGGAAACTATGAGGCATATCGAAAATCTGTTTAGGCCATGAGAAAGCTCATGAAACTCTACAAAATATTATGAAATAAAAACATAAGGTGTGTGAGAAAACTTTTGCAGGAAAGCTCCCTGTACAAAAAAATTTTTTTTTAATGGGTTTCAGTTTTTGGCTATTTTCTCGAACTCTACAAATTGTATCACAACCGGATGTTTCTCATTAGAAAGCTGATGAAATTCTCTATCAAAACTTCTAATAATATTTTCCTGTATGATGGAAAGCATTTGAATGGTGATGTTGGGAAGTGAAATTGATGTTGCAAAATGTTTATTCAGGGCCGCATAATGTAGTTTTATTCGTTTTCCCTTTTTTTTTTTTTTTTTTGTGCTTATCAGCTAGAACAAACATTGACGAATAAGATCATATAGGTTTCATGGCAGTATATTGAGGTTTGAGTGGTGAAAATAAGATAAGAATATGTGTTTTCAGTGGCGAGTGGGTGGGCTGGGTGGCCGGCCATTCAAGTAAAAGCGTGCACGAGAGGGTTAAACTAACTTAACTTTACGAAATGACTGATTTCACAGTATGCCTATAACAAACACATGTATATTTATTTATATAAATCTATATATTGACTTATAGTTACATATAGGTCAATAAGACATCCAACTATCTCCCTGACATATATATTTCATTAAATATTGTTGATAAATGGCACAATACTTGAGATAACATGCGGATACTTTCAGCACAGCAACTAAAAGGGCACTCAGCGCATGCACACTGAGCGGAATGGTAACTTCCAGCCTAAGTCACTCCTTGCATACGACACCGGGTATATTGGTAGCACAATCCATGCTTTCAAGGTCAGAACAGACGAACATATGGGTCAGTTGAGCAGGACAGACTGAAAACTCAGGTCCCCTCCACACTCAGCAATAAGAGACCATTGTGAATCTTGTGATATGATACTTAAAAAAAGAGTGCTTTAACCCGCCCCGTCCTGTCGACGTATGGGTACGTTGCAACGATTTGCATTTGCCAGTCCCGGCGACGTACCAGTACGTCGTGCAATTGCAATGTGCATAATTTCGACAATTTTCAAATTTCGCGCTTGATTTGCGGTACGTACCCTCGCCTGACCTTCCCCTACCTGCCACCAGGCGGGGACACTCGGCGACCCCGCGCGACCCGCGCTAGCCCACCACTCGTCCACTCACCTGGTAGCCATGGTCCTGCTCAGACATGGCTAAGAGAGGTCTCTCAGACAGCGAAATTCAAGTTGCCCTGGACACCTTTACCGGCGACAGTGATTCCCCACTGGACGACGAGGAGATGGACAAAGATTATGTGCAGCCAGAGGAGGAAGAAACCACCAGCAGTGATGAGGAAGTTCCGTCACCCAGGAAGCGGCAGTACGTGACTTACCGTGCTGCTAGAGAGGGGCAGGAGGCAAAGAAGGCACGTGGTATATCCTATCCCTATCCCCAGCGTGATTTGGAACCAGAATTCAAGGACGAGGATGAGGATGGAGCCGTGGGACGTGCTGCCACGTGGTATGGACGGGAGGTGATTACACATCGTGGCCCAGAGCACACACCACGTCGTATGAGCAGGTATGGGCCTAGCATTCTGTTTGGGGAGCTAGGAAGTCAAGTGGAGGGAGTGGGGAGTGAAAGGGAAAGTCCAGGGAGGATTAGGGAAAGTGAGAGTGACGTGAGTGAGTCATTGCTCCCCCTACGTAGTGTGAGGCGGCATAGTGGATCACGTGGGCCAGTGCGGGTGCGTTCCTTATCACGTGGGGTTGTGTGGGAGGGGGAAGGTGGGGAGGAACCACTCCAAAGCACGTCTTATGCTCCCCAATATCCCCTAACACGTGGTCGAGCTAGGTTGCGTGAGAGAGCACGTGGTGTTGTAATGGAGGGGGAAGGTGGGGAGGAACCACTCCCCAGCACGTCTTCTGCTCCCCAATATTCTCCTATTTCATCCCCACATTCCCCTAATGTTCCTCAAGGCCGTAAGGGTAAGGGAAAGGGAAAGGGTAAAGGCAGAGGGAAGAGGAGTGACAGTGGGGAAGCCCTCCGTACTCCTTCTCCCCCACCTCCCCAACCAGGATCTCCTCCCCACCCAGACGAAGGCGGTGATGGGGCTGATGGGGACGAGGGATTTGTGTTGTGGGATTGGGAGGATGGGAGTGATTTTTCTCCCCTCATTCACCCCTTCACTGAGCAAGGGCGATCTGGCTGCATTGCACCAGGAATTCGCTGTAATTCCACCAGGTTGGATTTTTTCCACCTGTTTTTCAGTGAGGCATTTGTTGAGCAGATTGTACACCAAACAAACCTGTTTGCAAGCGCCCAGCGCCTAGAGAGTGAAAGATTGGGAACAAGGAGTAGGCATTCTATGATCTATGATTACCCTGTCTCCCTTCCAGAAATGTTCTTATTTTTTGCCCTGGTCCTTTTGATGGGTATTATAAGAAAGAATAGAATTCCTGCTTACTGGACTAGGGACCCTGTTATGTTCACCCCAATATTTGGTCAAGTGATGAGCCGTAATCGGTTTCAACAAATTCTAAGTCGCCTCCATTTTTATGATGCTCATGACCCTGCAAATGCAAACAACACTGATAAAATGAGGCGAATTCGGTTGGTCTTTGATCACCTCAGGCAAACCTTTCGTTCCTCATTCTATCCCTATAGAGATCTCGTCATAGACGAGAGTCTCGTGTTGTGGAGAGGCAATATTTCATTCAGACAGTATATACCCAGCAAAAGGCACCGTTTTGGGTTCAAAATCTTTGTTATGTGTGACTGTAGGACTGGATACGTGCAAGACATAATCTTGTACACCGGTGCACAGACAGACATAATAGAAGATCGAAGTATTGGACTGTCGGGAGCAGTGGTAAAGACGATGATACAAGACTACCTTCATCTCGGTCAAGTTCTCTACCTCGACAATTGGTACACTAGCCCTCTTCTCGCTCGTTATCTTCACACACATGAAACGGGAGTCTGTGGAAGCGTAAAGGTGAACCGGCGTCACATGGCCAAGGTAGGGCGGAAACTTGCAAGGAGTGAGGTTGTGTTCTTCAAAGCCAACAACATCCTTGCCACAATGTGGAACCACAACAGAGAAGTAAGCCTCTTGTCCACGGTTCACCGCCCCTTGATGCACCGTACTGATTCAGTAGATTACCGTAGCGAGAGCAGGCGTCGTGTTTGGAAACCTGAGTGTGTTATGGATTACAATATAAACATGCGCCTCGTGGACCAGTCAGACTCCATGATATCGACGGTAGAGTGTGCCAGGACAACGATGAAGTGGTATAAAAAACTGTTCTTTCACTTACTAGATATCACTGCTCTGAATTGCCACCACCTTCACGCCATGACCACAGGAGTTCAGGAAACATTTGAAGGGTTTGTGAGGGAGCTCACAAGAGAAATCTTTGCAAAGTATGCTGTTGAAAGGCCCCAACATCGCACCCGCACTGCCCCTGTTGCCCAAACTCCCCAGAGAATATCCGGCCGCCATTTCCCCACTCCTATCCCTCCCCAGCCAAACAGACCTAGGCCCCAACGCAGGTGTCACGTGTGCAGTAATTCCCAGGTGAGACTCACGACACAGAGGAAGGACACCCGCTATGAGTGCGTGCAGTGTGACGTGGGTCTCTGTATTCACCCCTGTTTTAGTGAATATCACACGTTGATGCAATTTTAGTATGGTGTGAATGCGAAAGGACGCTGAAATTATGAGATAAATACGACAGACAGACGCTCAGTGAAATTATCAGTCAAGTTGATCTCCAAATATTAGTATAAAGTGCATACGGGTTGAAAATAAGTGAAAACATTGTGTGTAAGTATATAAATCTGCCCTAAGTTGAAACTTACATAGAGAGGGTTTTATGATGCGATATTCTGTCGCTCAGTGCAATAAATACGGCCCGTAATTATATAATTATTATTATGGGACATTCTTACGGGTATAATATAAGTTCAAATTATTGTATGTGATGATATATATTCTAAGTCAAATATTCATAGCGTGTGTATAAAGATAAGATTTCCTGACGCTCAGTTGAATGAATAAGGCACGTATTAGTCAAAATAAAAGTCAGCAAGTGATAAAGTGAATAATTAGTATATAAGTGTGTGAGTGAATTAGTATATAAGTGTGTGAGTATTATGTTTGTCGAAACATTCCTTGCGAGGGTATTTTCAGGCGATATTCTCACGCTCACTTGAATAAATAATGGCAGTAAGTATGTACAGTGCATTATAGGGGGTGTAAACGTGTGTAATGTAAGTGAAATTATAAGTGGAGTGAATAAATAAAGTAGATGATGAAACAAGAGTGTTTGAGATCGTGGTTGCTACGTGAATATGCGCTAGCATATCGCTAAATGCCCTCGTAATGAATGAAAATAATTGAAAACCTTTACAGTGGTGGAGGAAAGGTTCTATGTAAACGGGAAAATAATTGGAAAGTGATAAAACAATTTGGTATGTTGAAATACGAGTCATAGCGAGTGCGCTTACTAAGCTGATGTGCGCTATACTTATGCTGCATGTCATCATAATGAATGAAAACATCTGAAAACACTTACAAACAGTTGTAATTGGTAAAATGTCATTGAAACAGAAGTATACAAGTAGAAAAAATGATAGGTTGACTCATACCAGAAACTTAGCATATAGCATGTTACGAATCGGACCAAACTCACTATGCTTGCGCGATGGTACAATGCTTATTTTTCATATATATGTGTCTGAAATCCATTATATTGTTACTGTTATTGTTTATTAGTTCAAATTCAATAAATATAGAGGTGTTGTGTGTTGTTTCTCCCATTATTCCTTACCATAGAAAACGTAAACGCATATCCAGCCCATTAGAGAACACCATACCTGCGGGGGGGAACCGCACCTGTACGGACCACTTATAGACCACGGGAACCACTTTCTTTGTGATTTTCCTTCGTTTCTCGACCTAAGCGGAAGTTTTAGCAAAAAAAAAAATTTTCCAAAAAGGCTCGGGACTGGGGGATGTCATAGGTGCGGAAAACCTCGGGACGTGACGGGTTAAAATATTATCTTGTTCATCAAACAGTAACCAAAGATTGATAAAATCAATGTGTATTAAGATCCATAACTCATCTCTAATTAACACCATGTCTGCAGTACCTGTCTATGTTATGTTACTCTGTTTTAGTACTCTTACCGGGATGAATGGTTGCGGAGAGGACGGACGTGTGCTGAACTCTCCTCCAGATTCTAGGGCTGCCCCACCGGCAATAGTATTGCACTTTCTCTTAATAAAGTTAAGTTAGCTAGCATTCACATTCCTCCCTACCCTTATTAGAGATATAGTAAGTGTCTGTATCTGTTTACTGAGATTCCCTTTGCTTTCTCGCCCCTGGAGTGTACCCCCCACTGATCACTCTGCGGTGTGAGTTATACACAGGCGCGTCCTCCTGAGAGTGGTTTGAGAGGGTAATATCAGGCTAGGTGTGTCTTTCCCAGGTACTTTGTCTCTTGCTTGTTTTTCTCCTTCTTCCCACTTCCCCCTCACGGGGGGAGTGGTTACTATGACGGACACCCCTGCCGCCTCTCCCCCCTTCAGGGGGGGAGGTGGTCCTGACGAATGTAGGAACAACCGGACTGATCACCCCCAGACTGACGGACGCCAGACTCGAGCCCCACTTGACATTCCTGTAGCTAATGCGACATATATCACCATTCATGCGCTAGGTTCCATTCCCCTGTCCACTCTCAGTCCCTTCCTTATCAAGAAGGTGATTGACCACTGTGCGGGAGAAGTCGAACAAGTAAAAAAAACTTGCTAATGGAGATCTCCTGGTCAAAACTGTAAACTCGGCACAGGTAAAGGATTTGTTGAAACTGCGCAAATTCCATTGTTACGATGTCGAAGCCAAAATCCCAGTCTCCATGAATCCTTGCAAGGGTGTTGTCACTTGCAGGGATCTCATGGTGATGAGCAAGGACGAGATCGTAAGTGAATTGGTGCAGCAAGATGTCATTGAGGCTAAATTCATAACTCGTTACTCGGAAGGCATAAGGGCGAAGACAGCAACTATCATCTTGACGTTTGCCAAATCTTCTCTTCCTAGTGATATCAAAGTTGGTTACGAAATCATTCATGTTCGGCCGTACATCCCTAACCCTTTGCGTTGGTTGAAATGCCAGCTGTATAGGCATGGTACAAAGACTTGTCGGGCTTCCCAGCCAGTGTGCGGCAAGTTTGCAAGCCAGGGTCATGATGCGGAAAGTTGCACATCAGAGACAGTACGTTGCTTTCACTGCAAGGGTCCTCACTCCACTTCCTCTAGGGATTGTCCCAAGTGGAAGGAGGAGAAGGAGGTCTGACAGTGAAGGCAACTGAGGGTATTTCCTTCTATGAAGCTAGCAAAAAGGTGAAGGAGTTGCATGCAACTACCACGCCGAATAGGTCCTATGCTTCGGCGGTAATGTCCCGTCCTGTGATGTGCTCTGTCGAGACGCAGACTGACCTTGTCCTCCCTCCTGCCACTCACAGTACATCTCCATCTCGACCTCCTGTCCGCTCCAACTCTCTCATTGACATCCCTAAGGCTTCAACTTCTTCTCAGGCTGCTGCTGCCTCTCCATCAGTACGGCCTAAAGCAAAGCCTGACAAGTCTAGTAAAAGTAACATGACCACCCTCACGAAACAGTCACGTCCTCATGTCCTTCCGGTTCCTACTCCGGTGAGGGAGAGAAAGATTAGCTCTTCCTTGGGGGAGGGTGGGAACCTAGTTATTGATGAAAATATGGAGGTTTCCATCAACAAGCACCAGGATAGGTCCCCTGGTAGTCACTTGCCTTCTGGCGGGCGACAAAAAAAGACAAAGCACACTGGCCCCCAACGAAAACCTTAAACCGCCGCATTCACTCTATTACAGTGGAATTGTAGTGGTGTCGGGAATAAGTTACCAAATATAGCAATATTGTTGTCAATACACAGGGCAGACGTTATTTGTTTACAGGAGACGCACTTGGAGGATCACCCTGATCCTCCACAGTTAAAACACTACCACTCGTATAGAAGATATGATGGTCATGGAATAGCCACATACACACGCAAATCACACCCACAAACGGAAGTAATTCTAAAGTCTACTCTGGAAGCGGTCGCGTGCAGAGTAAAATATAATAACACGTATCTGTCTATTTCCTCTCTGTACTGTCCTCCACATGGCCCCATTGATAGTGATGCTTTAAATTCACTAGTTGAACATCTCCCTGGGAATAAATTAGTGTTGGGCAATTTTAACGCCCATCACTATCAGTGGGGTAGCTTGAGGATTGATGGTCGTGGGGAGCAACTAGCCGACCTAATACTTCGTACTACAGTCCAACCTCTGTCTTCTGAACGATGGTAGAGTGACTCATGTAGATGATCGTACTGGTAACTTTTCAGCCTCCCCTGGTATATATCAAGATTTTTTTTGCAATCCTTATGATGACTCCTTGGGAAGTGATCATTTACCCATCTGTCTTTCTTATACACGCGACATCGTTTCGGACCCTCCACCTTCAAAATTTAACTATAAGAAAGCAGATTGGGGATCCCTCTCAAGGATCGCCAGTTTAGATATATCTGGGGAGACCATAGATGTTAAGGTCGAAATTTTAACCCAATCCATATTATACGCAGCTGAGGCTGCTATTCCCAAGACTTCTACAGTTGATGCGAAGCAAAGAGCACATTGGTGGACGCCGGATTGCCGACAAGCATTAAGAAAACACAATAGGAGATACAGGATTTTTGATAGTCAGCCCACTGAGAAAAATTTTATTGCATACAAACAGGCAGGGGCTGAGGCAAGAAGAATAATAAGAAGGGCCAAACATGACTCCTGGCGATCCTTTGTGTCCACAGTGACTCGTAGAACACCATTAAGTAAAGTCTGGTCCACCATAAGAATATTAAATAATAAAGGGCCATACTTCCCAATTACCACTCTGCAAGTAAATAATAACATCTATGACGAGCCGGTGGACGTTGCTAACATCCTCGCCAGGAGTTTTTCTCATGTAAGTAGCTCAGCCAATTATGATCCGCATTTCCAACATCATAAATACATGGCTGAGCTACAGATTATTGACTTTGCCACAGAAGACGTAGACTCCCCGTACAACAAAGAGTTTACGCTATATGAACTGCTCCTTGCCCTTAAATCCTGTAAAGACACCAGCCCTGGACCAGACATCATCACGTACGGTATGATCCAGCATCTTAACCCACCTCGTCCCGGAGACGTGAATTCACGTCCTCACATGATGTGCACTCATATCTCGAAGATGTAAATTAACGCAGCAACATTGCAAGGTCCCTAATTTGCACAATTTTCAATTTTCGTGAGTGATTTTTTGCACATATACACGGGACACCTTCCTCTACAAGATGTCAGGCAGGGACAATGCCTTACCTAGCATGACCTCCTCTCTCTCCTGCATGCTCTTTTCTCAGCAATTCACCTGTTATCAGTGACCTGGCCAGTAAAGCCATGTCATGCCATGGTACGAAATTCAGGGCCAGAGTGATTCCCCAATCGATGACAATGTGGAGAACAAACATTAGAGGAAGAAACAGTCAGAAATGATGATCAGGTAATGTGGCAAAAAAAGGTCAGGAATGGTGATGAGTTAGTGAGTGAAACAATGCTTATAATGCCTATATTACCGTTTGAAAACCAATATACTTTCGTACTACATATAAATTCATACCAAATAAATAAATAAATACTGTTTATGAGTGGTGTGGAATAGTTATCCCCCTACAGAACTCGTTTTCTTTGCAGCCAGCCCGAAAGAAAACCCTGTAAGGTAAGGAGGTACTCCTACCTGGATCGAGTATTTTAAACCACAGGTGAGCGATTTCTCTATGAATTTTCAATGTTTCTCACCAAAAGCGCATGTTTGAGCCAAAAAAAAAAAAAAAGGTCCAAAAATGTCGGGACTAGGGCGTACCACTGCCCAGAAAACGTCGGGATGGGGGGGGTTAATCAGGCCAACCTGATTAAGATGTTAGCACTGTACAATGAGATTTGGGCGTCTCGAACGTTTCCAAACTCATGGCACTTTGCCCATGTCATACCGATACCCAAAGAGGCTGGTCGTCTTATGAATCCCACTTCATTTCGTCCTATTGTGTTGACTTCTTGCCTATGTAAGGTCATGGAACGTATGGTAAACAATAGGCTTCTTTTTGTTTTAGAGTCGAAGAATTTGTTAAATGATCAACAATGTGGCTTCCGTAAATACAGAAGTTCACTAGATCATTTAATGAATTTGGAGCATTGTATTTCAGAGGCATTTGCCAGTAAAGAATTCATGATAGGGGTGTTCTTGGACATCCATAAAGCCTATGACATGACATGGCGACACGATATACTAATGAAGCTCTATGCTTATGGTTTAAGAGGAAATTTGCCTATTTTTATTTCAAATTTCTTTTAAGTGACAGGACTTTCTCTGTCAAAGTGCCCCGTAGCATAACATCGGATATATTTATCCAGGAAAACGGGGTGCCACAGGGAAGTGTGCTTAGTCCTATTTTATTTAGTATTATGGTCAATGATATTCTGTCATCAGCTCCCAGCCCGAGGAATCTTAAATACTCGCTCTACTCTGACGATTGTCAATATGGCACTCTTCCCGTAATGCACAATTTTCGGCTGGGAGGATTCAAGCAGCCCTTGACTCCGTCCACCAATGGGCCTTGCAGTGGGGATTTAAGTTTTCCGTTCATAAGTGTGCCGCTGTAGTTTTTACGACTCGTAACGTACTTAATTTGTGCTTAACTTTGGATAATCAGGCGGTACCTTTTCAAAATTCTATAAAGTTTTTGGGAATTCATTTTGATCGTCGTTTGAACTTTAAAATTCATGTTAATACTTTGCTTGCTCGTTGTGATAAACCAGTAAATGTCCTCAAGTACCTAACGGGTACTACATGGGGTGCCGACAGAAAATCTTTATTAATGGTGTATAAGTCCCATATTCGATCGAAGCTAGACTATGGCGCACAGGTGTATGGCTCGGCATCCGATGCCACGCTGAAAGGATTGGATGTGTTGCAGAATAAATGTTTGTGAATGTGTCTTGGAGCTGTCCGGTGTACCCGTGTAGCTTGTATGGAAGTGGAGGCGAATGTGCCTCCCCTCCGTATTCGCCGTGACCACCTAGCATTATCGTACGGCTTACGAACATTAAGGAAAAGTAATATCACCAATGTGGCCTGTACCCCCCTGCGTCAATGCCACCACCTTCTGCGGGGGGTGCGTCGGCCACTTGCCGTTCACCTCCACTTACTGACACAGGAGCTTGGTGTGGACCTCAATGACTGTGACAAGTTGGTGTTTAGAAATATAGCGCCTTGGGAGCCACCTGGCTTTACAGTGGATGTATCATGGCTCCCAGCACCAAAGGCCAAGGCACCGGAGGCGGAGGTCCACCACTTGTTTCGTAACATCATTGTTCGTCACTTGGGGTCCCATCAATTGTACACCGATGGCTCCAAGTTGAGTGAATGTGTGGGTGCAAGTGTGTGGTCGACTGAATGTGCCCTCAGGTATCGGTTGCCGACTCATACATCTGTGTTTACCTCCGAACTTTTTGCTATTGACAAAGCCATAGACTATGCTCTAAATTCTAGGCATGACTCATTTGTCATATTTTCAGATTCAAAATCAGCCCTTCAGGCAATTGCATCTTGTACTACAGACTCTCACGAGATCCAGGGCCGCATCATTAATAAGTTGCATTCATGCAACAAGTCATTCACGCTCATCTGGGTGCCTGGTCATTGTCGTATCTACGTCAATGAGCAGGCTGACTGACTTGCAAAGTCGGCTGTAGAGCTCGGGGAGACTTGGGACGTTCCTCGTGATCTATGGTCGAGTCTCTCTCTCGGAAAGAAATCAATAAATCTTCTGTGGCAAGGTCAGTGGACCAGACTACATATTCCAACTTGTAAGCCGCACCTGGGCAACTGGGACACTGCCAACCGCCCCAGTCGCCTTGAAGAAAAAGTATTGGCACGGTTACAGCTCAATGTCACCATTTTAACTCACATGAAACCATATATGGAAAGACGCTTCCCACCACACTGTGCCATCTGTAATGCAGTGTTATCTATCAGTCATATCATCCTGTGCTGTCGGCGATTTATTAGTGAACGTGCTTCACATAAATTACTGCGGCACAGTAGACGTCCCCTTCACCCTTTCCACCATCCTGGGTGATGGGGACATTGTTATGATTGATAAGTTGATGGCTTTCTTGAGAGAGATTGGACTGATCAGAGTGATGTGACTTTTTTACTGTGTGGTTATGGTTTTTATCAAAGGTAAATATGTATACGGCCATACCACGTTTAGTACACCGCTTCCTGTCCGATTAGCAAAGTTAAGCAACGTTGGGTCTGGTTAGTACTTGGATGGGTGACCGCCTGGGAACACCAGGTGCTGTTGGCATCCCTACGTGTCAAGTGGGGTTTGTGGAGGATTAGTGCCCCTCCCTGTAAAACAATTAACTCTAAGCCCTTGGCCACCCCGTTTGGGATACATGGCGTCTGGCAATGAATGAATGAATGAGAAATATGTATACTGTATACTGTAATATTAATTAGGGTTGACAGTTGACATATTTGAAATAGCTCCTCCCACTGATCTATTTCTAATATAGATGTCCCCTACATTAAGCCAAGTTCCTCACCTGACAGTCACCAGCTGATGAGTGCAAGTGTTCAATATAGGAAGGTATTGAGCACTTGCAGTCGATGGTGGTCTGCTGGGCGAGGTTCTTCACTTTTTGCATAAATTATGTAAATACATTATACCATCTTGCTTAAGTTATTCTAATTAGAGACGACAGCTGACTTATATGGAAATGTTCCTGACTTGTCTGGTTCCCTTTCATATATTGATGCCCCCTATATTAGGATGTGCCTCGACTGACAGTCACCAGGTGATGCGTGCAGGTATGTAATGTGGAAAAGCATTACATATCTGCAGTCGATGGTGTTCTCTTGGTCGAGGCTTTGTTACCATTAGTGTACAGTAGGTCTAGTTATTTGTCTCTTAGGATATAGTATAGGTTAGCGATTTGTCTGTTAGGTGATTAGTTTTAGGGTATTTAGATTAGGTATTTTTTATTATAAGTAATATAAGGTTAAAAAGATATAAAAAAAATAAAAAATGATAAAAATAAAAATAAAAAAAATAATAAAATAAAAATTATTATATATATATATATGTACGTGTGCATGAAAGTGTGTACGTAGATATGCATGGATGTGTGTATGTATGTATGTATGTATATATATATATATATATGTTCGTATATATATGTATATATGTGTCAATGTATATACATATATATATTTTTGCCTTAATGACCAGGGGCTCCGGCTTCAGTGGTCGATAGGCAAAAAAAGAAAAAACAAAAAAGTACTCTTACCAGGAGAGAGACTGGCAGAGGGAGGACGGCCAGCAGTGATGGACGCAACATCTCCTGCTACTGCCTGCAACCCGTTGAGGGGGGACAAACAGCCAACCACAGTCTCCGGCAACCCAGACGAAGATCAGGGGGACCGTGGTTGGTTTATCGTCAGGTCAGGGTACAGCTTCTTCAAGTGCCAGGATACTGACGTTGATGTTTTCGTGCACAACCAGGCTGTTGTTAAACCAAACCCAAGGCACCTCCAATGCACCCTTAAGGAAGGCAAGACAGTGGAGTTTAGTCTCTTTGGGACTCCTAAGGGTCCTGAAGGTCGGGATGTCACTGGGCCAGGGGGCATGGCCGTGCAGGGTTCTGCCCATGCACGGCGATGCCTCGGGGCCTGGGGATGGCAGGCCAGGGGTCCTGGGAGTCCTTGGGAGATAAACACCATCGTGGAAATGTGCATTGTGACAGTGAGGGCTTTATGTGGTGGTGATAAGGGGGCTTTGGACATTCTCCTCTCCCAAATTTTTTAGGAGAACAGGCTGCCTCCCCTTGTCATCCCCGAGTGCTTTGCCTCCACTGTACATTCTGTCCCTCACCTCCAGGAGCGTTGGGCCCGGCAGCCACGACCTGCTGCCCCTCACACAACACCATGGAAGAAGAACAGGCTGGAGGCTTCCCTCAACCAGAAGACCACCACATCAATCACCGACCCTGTTATGGACCTGGCCAAGATACAGACTGCTGCTGAAGTGCACCAACTGCCGTCAGTGACCGAGGAAAGGTGGGACTCTTCTGACTCTGTCTCCATGGCCGAGGATGCATCGGCCAGCTCCTCGGCATTGGAGGAGGTCGATAAGTCCTCCCCTCCTCAGGCAGAGGAGGGCAGTCCATCTCAGCCTCCTATCGTGGACCTCAGAGATAAGTTAGACGTGTTCTCCTACCACCACCTACACTTGCTGCCCATACCCAGTTGTACTCCACCTCGTACGATCTTCTCCGGGAGGCCGACCTGGGTGAGGGGATTCCACCTTGTCTGTCAGGAAGGAGGAGGTGCATCTAGCTGATTTTCGAGCTTTCTATATCATGCTGCCTTCACGCTTGGCCCCCTAGACTGGCCGTGTTGTGCAATGCACGAGGTTTTTTATCCTGATTTTGCTCCTATATGATTATTTGGCCTAATGTCCCTCACAGTGGGTGATGGCCATAAAGCCATTAAAATAATAATAATAAGTACTCTTACCCTTCCCCCTCACTTGTTTTTAGAGCCTTAGACTGTGTGTGTGTGTGTGTGTGTGTGTGTGTGTGTGTGTGTGTGTGTGTGTGTGTGTGTGTGTTCACTTACATAATATTGTGATCTATTTTAGTGTTTTCACTTGAATTTTTTTCTTTTAGGTCACTGATGATGACATTTTAATGTCGAAGCGTTTGAAATAAAGATGCTGTTCACGTTTATGCTCGTTGTCCTCTTCCTTCTCATTATCAGAAATTTATTTACCTTTGTTTCTATTCGAATAATATGTTTATCAATAAAGTAACCACTAATCATTTTTCTTATCTTTTCAGTCGTTTACCTGTTTATTTAAATATCATTTTCTTTGTGTGATCATTTCAGTGGCCGGGATTGCTTCATATCCGACGTAGTGGAGAAGGTCTTACAGTCCACGGACCAGTCGCCGACCTTATAGCCATCATTATTGCTCAGCTGGGGAGCTGGTACTGTATACACACACACACACACACACACACACACACACACACACACACACACACAAAGCAATAGTAATAGTACTGAAATTGATATTCAGTTCATAAGTCAGTTACTGTCTTTTATTTCATTAATTTCTTCATTATATCTTTTTAAAGCAAGACGGAGGGAACCCAAGGCAAGATCCAGCAAGGTTGTTCTTTCCAAGAAAACACAAAATAATAGAAAGACAAACCTAAGATCCATTCTTCTCCACATAGCCTACCTGGGCCCAATCTGTTTAAAAGTCTGGAGGTCATAGGCAGTAGGAACTACATAGGGAGACAGTTCCTGATTTGACCTGTTGTATGTTGTATACGTGAAGGATTAGGAGTAACGGCTCTCTTGCATTGGAGAGTTCGACAAAAAAAGGATAATAGTTTGCTGATAGCAAGCAGAGAGTTCAGAGGAGCAGTGACCACAGAAGTATCAACAGAAATGAAATAAAGTTGCAACAATGCAGCAGAAAGACAGAGCTTCAAGGAAGCCGGTAAGAGAAGGAGAGTTAATGAGACGAAAAGCCTTTGCTTCCACCTTGCTGAGTAGACCTGTATGCGGGGAGCCTTCCCACACTTGAGAGTTGTACTCAACACTATCTATCTATCTATATACCTAGGCTGCTTCCCCCAAGGAAAGGGAGGTAGCCGAGACAGGACGACACACTCTCCATTTACTCATCCATTTAAACATTTTCATTCACATCTTAGCCCCAAAGGGGAGAACGGACAGATCCTCACCGCACCACACCGCACAAGGGTCAACTGCGCAATGCAATCAGTGACATCCGCAGCAGGGCCCGACAGCAGAGCTGGTTTACCCCTGCCACATCATAACATACCCATCCCCTTACCCGCACCTGACCTGACTAGCTGATCAGACCAAATGCGGGAGAATATCCCCTCAGGGCTGCGTCATCACTTATTTATTCACAATTTCTCTCCATTTATTTCTGTCACGCACAGCCACTCTTCCTTGCTCGACAGACATCCCTCTCGCATCCAGCGCTCTCTTCACACTATCCATCCATCCTATTCGTGGTCTTCCTCTCAGCCTTACACCTCTCACATCAGATCTAGTTATCTTTTTCACCAATCGCTCATTATCCATTCTCTCCATATGCCCAAACCATCGCAACACCCTCTGCTCAACTCTACCAGCCATCTACTGAACAACTCCAGTTCTCCTTCGCACTTCATCATTTCGCACCCGATCCATACGCGTCACTCCACACATACTCCTCAGACACCTCATCTCCATTACATTCAAACTTTTCCTCTCTGCTACACCCATATTCCATGTTTCAGCCCCATATAATGCAGTCGGTACCACAACACCCTCATACAGCCTTCTCTTTACATCCATTCTAAGCGAACGACATTTAAACACTTTTTTCATTCCTCCCAGCACCTTTCCTACTTCATTTATTCTAAACTTCACTTCTGCATCTATTCTTCCATCCACAGCAACATGTGACCCTAGATATTTAAAACAATCTACCTCCTCAAGCAACTCACCATTCAAAACTATATTCATCCCCCTACCATCTATCAACCTCGTACACTTCATCACTTTACTCTTATTCTCATTTACTTTCAAATTCCTCCTTTCACACACCCTTCCAAACTCCTCTACCAACTGTCTCAATCTCTCCCTCTGAATCAGTCACCAGTGCAGTATCATCTGCAAACAGCAGCTGCTTCAGATTCCAATCTCCACCATCAACATTTACCAGACTCAGACCACCTAAAACTCTTGCATTCACCTCCCTTACAACACCATCCATGTAAATATTAAACAACCAAGGTGACATCACACATCCCTGTCGCAGCCCCACTCTCACGGGAAACCAATCACTCACAGCATTTCCCACTCTTACACATGCTCTACTATTTACATAAAAACTTTTCACCCCTTTTAGTAACCTACCATCAAGTCCATACAATCTTAAAACAGTCCACAAAGCCTCCCTATCAATTCTATCATACGCTTTCTCTAAATCCATAAATGCCCAAAACACATCCTTGCCTTTCGCTAAATACTTTTCACACACTTGTCTCACAGCAAACACCTGATCAACGCATCCCCTCCCTCTCCTAAAGCCACACTGCTCATCACTAATCACTCCCTCTGTACCCTCTCTAACTCTCATAATTAACACTCTACCATACACCTTACCTACAACACTCAACAGACTTATACCCCTAAAGCTAGTACATTCATACTTATCACCCTTGCCTTTATACAACGGGACCACACAAGCACTTGCCCAGTCAATTGGCACCATACCTTTCTCAAAGCACACATTCAACAAATCTTACTAACCAGTCAACAATAGTCACTCCACCACCCTTCAGGCATTCCACAGCACACCCATCCATACCTGCAGCTTTCCCTGTTTTCATCTCCTTTACTGCCTTCTCCACTTCCTCCTTCGTGATCAAAGAATCATTCAACTCTCCCAACACATTTATTCCTTGCACCCTTCCATCCGCCACAATCTCAGCCACCCTTTCCTCCTCTACATTTAATAATCTTTCAAAATACTCTGCCCATCTCTTCCTTACTGCATCCAACTCAATTAACATCCTTCCATCCTCTGCTTTTACTCGTTCTTTCTTCCCAGACTCTCCCTTTCGCACCCTTTTCACTTCCTTCCAAAACATTTTCTTATTCTGTTGAAAATTCTCTGTCAGCCGCCTACCCCACCTCTCATCTGCTGCCACTTTAGCATCACGCACAGCCCTTCTCGCTCTATTCCTTTTTTCCTTATACCTTTCATATGACATCTCATCCTTCCTCTGCAGCCACACTTCATATGCACGTCTCTTCTCGGCCACAGCCATACTTACTTCCTCACACCACCATTCACTTCCTTTTCTTACACCACCACCCACACGTCTCACACCACACACCTCTTCTGCATGCCCCACCACAGCACTCTTAAACAACTGCCATTCCTCCTCCACGCTGCCATTTTCCCGATCTTTCACTGCGTTCCACTCATCTTTCAATTTCTCCTGATACTCTATCTTTTTCTCTTTTTTATCCAACTGACTCACTTTCAAAACCTCCCTGCCACACCTAACCCTCCTAGCTCTCACCCATCTCTTACCTACTCTTAACTTTCCCTCCACCAGGTAGTGGTCAGACATACCTCCACCCTCCCCTCTTAGAACTCTCACATCCAACAATCTTCCTATTACATTCCTAGACACAACCACATAGTCCATCAAAGCTCTATCAACAACCCTTCCACCCTCCTGTCTCACCCATGTATACTTATAAATATCTTTCTTCTCAACACAGCGTATTCCCAATCACCATCTCTCGCTCAACACACATCGCTATCATTCGTTCCCCATTTTCATTTCGTCCAGGCACACCATGCATACCAACTACGCCTTCAACTGCTACATTTCCCACTCTAGCATTCAGATCTCCCATCATTACCACATTCACATTCGCTCCAAAACTCTGCAGACACCCATCAACATCATTCCAGAAAGACTCCCTCTCTTGTTCATCCCTTTCACTACCAGGCCCATATGCACTCACAAACACCCACAACTCACGTTCAAATTTCGCTTTCACCCACATCAGTCTCGATGACACCTCCTTCCATTCAATCACACACTGCTGTACTTCCGGACTCACTAACAAGGCCACACCTTCTCTTGCCCTTCCTCTATCAACACCTGACAATCTTCCATTCACACTTCCAAACATAGATTCCCCCTTCCCTTTCATCTTCGTTTCACTCAAAGCTAACGCATCCAACTTTCTTCTCACAAACATTCTCCCAATCTCCTCCCTTTTAGCCTCAATCGTACTACATCCACGCACATTCATAGACCCAATCTTCAGGGTACGGGGATAACTCCATCCCCCATCCCTTTCTCTGGCCTGTCTCTTTTTAGGAACTAAAAAACAGAGGAGGGGGTCCCTAGTCCCCTCACCCCGCCCCTTTTAGTCGCCTTTTACGACACGCAGGGAATACGGTGGCAGTATTCTTCCTAACACAACCTGGCCGCAGAGTAGTAGTACCACCCCATAATGCGGCCAGGTTGTGTCCCCCCCGCCACAGGGGGGGCAAATAAAACCACTGTATAAAGTCAACAACAACTATGCAGTGGTAGAGAAGGTACGGAGTCGACTTAGCACTCGTAATCTCGTGGAAGCAGATTTTGCAAGAGAGGTCATTAGCGTTCCAAGACAAATACCAAAAGAATGAAACCCGAGGTATGTTCAGAGATGATGCAGGATTGAGTTGAATATTGCTGAGAATTTGAGGATATTCCTGTGGCAGATTTGCACAGGTCGAAAGATGTAGGAAGTGCGTTTTTGATGTATTAAAAACAAGATTACTTTTATGCCAATCAGAGATAATCAGCCAAGTCAGACATTAGGTGTGCCATAGCCTCATCCCTGGTAGACATTAGGTGTACCGTAGCCTCATCCCTTGTTTGTTGAAGTAACTGCTAAGATGGACGCTGCAAGAAGCAGATGGAATGGTGAAGAGTGGAGTCATCAGTGTATGAATGGATAGAGTTAGATGTACTCATACAGCTTAGAAGGTCGTTGATGAATAGAAGGAAGCGAGTTAGTGATTGGACAGAACCCTGAGGAACACCATTACTGATAGCTCTAGGAGAAGAACAGTGGCCCTTAACAACAGCAGGTATAGAATGACCAGAAACGAAGGTAGTGATGAAGGCACTGATGGAAGGATAGAAACCGGAAGAGGGCAGCTTGGAAATTAAAGATTTATGTCAGACTAGATCAAAAGCCTTTGAGATGTCAAGTGCAATGGCAAAGCTTTCGCCAAAGACCCAAAAGGAAGATGGCCAGGAGTCTGAAAGGTAGGTGTGACGATCGCCAGTGGTGCCTCCCTAGTGGAACCCATGCTGACGATCGGAAAGATGGCTATGATAGGAAATGTGCTTAAACTTTTTTCTTTTTCTTTTTTTATAAGAGTACATTGATTCAAGAACTTTAAAGATACAGGATGGTAAAGCCACTGGGAGAAAGTTTTACCACTGGGCATGGTCACCCTTCTTTGGGACAGGCTGAACGAGAGCAAACTTCCAGCAAGAAGGAGAGGTACAAGTTGACAGACAAAGACTAAAGAAGTTACCCACACTTGGGTGTAAACACAGAAGCACAGTTCTTGAGGACAACAGGAGGGACGCCAACAGACCCATATGCGTTGTTAGTACTGAGGCGAGTGATGGCAGAAAACACATCAATTGAAGGAATTTTAATGTTAGCCATGAGGAAGTCCGAGGTTGGGGAAAGGATGGAGGAATAGTATTGTAACCGACTAAGGTGGAATTGGTGGAGAAAGTCTGAGCGAATAATTCTGCTTTATCGGTAGAATAAACAGTTACAGAACCATCTGTACGGAACAGAGGAGGGATGGATGATGAAATAAAGTTGTTAGATCGGTTTCTGGCAAGGTGCCAGAAGGAGCGGGAAGAGTTTGAGTCAGAGAGTTTAGAGTATTTAGTATGAATGAAATAATTTTTAGCAAAGTTAAGGACAGACAGCACAGTTCCGGGCAGAGACATAAAAGGGATGAGATTCAGAGGTTTGATGGTTTTGGTTCCTTTTGTAAGCCTTCTCCTTCTTGTGGGCAGCATTAGACAAAGCATAATCAAACCATGTTTTTCTTGTATTAGTCACAGGAAAAGACAAAGGAATGTATGCTTCCATGCTCGAAAGAATAACCTCCGTAACGCACAAGGCACACTCAGATGGTTCTCAGTCATGGAAGCAACAATCATTCCAGGGAAAATCAAAGAAGTACTGCCAGAGGGCTTCCCAATCAGTAGTTCTAAAGTGCCACAGCCACCGCTTCTTAGTAGGGTCCATAGGCCTTCCTGAAGCGATAGGGCAAGTTAAGGTGGTAAAGTTATAAATGGGGGAGCCCAATGGAGGGAAAAGATTAACAGCATAAGCAAAAGGATCCGTCGTAAGGAAAAGGTCAAGTATGTTGGAATTCTCTTCAAGGCAGTCAGTGATATGGGTAGGCTGCTGTACAAGCTGCTTCATGTCATCAAGGACAGAATAGATGTAGGCTTGTTCACCAGGCAGATCAGTGAAAGGAGAGGAGAGTGTTTAAGCTCTCGATGGCCCCCTTTACGTCACTTGCAGGTAAAGGCAAAGTCTTGTAGTAGTTTTCTGACAGTATATTAAACACTGTCTTGAATCAATATACAGCGATACCGGACCACTGCATGTCCATCCCCAGACCCGCTTGGACAGCTACTGATCGCCGGTTCCCACCGGCTAGAGAGAGAGGCGGTGCGACTACGGAAGTCGTGACTCATAGCTCGTAGACATAACACTGAGCCGGCGTTGACGCCCTACTTGGATCCTACTTACAACTACTTACATACTATATTTACATACTATATAATATCTACAAAAAGGTTACAAACAATTTTCCCCCTCATCAAAAAGTGTGTCTCCTGACACAGTGGTGGGGCATCAAGTCATAATATGGCAAGAATACAAGTGGTCTGAGTATACAGTGAACCGGGACTACATGGGAGTACAATAATAAATGAGATGTTGCTACATAATTCACGAAGCTGGATGTAAGAAAGGATTAATATATTTACAGTACATGGCCATTTTGAATAAATAGCATAAACATATAGGTTTGGTCAATATACAAATATATATATATATATATATATATATATATATATATATATATATATATATATATATATATATATATATATATAATCAGAAATTGAGTTTTACTCAGAGCTACCATTTTCCAGGTCTTTTGGCTGTCGGACTAACCTTGTTGCTACACGGATCTCATGCAGCCTATTGTCCATTCGCTTGAGACAACAACACAGGATACAAACAATTGCAATAAAACCTAGAAAACAAAAGACAACCGGGGGAAATACAAAGACTGGATGTGACCAAGAGCAGTTAAAAGCTGAAGAGAACTGGTTCATAATGAAATTAGAATTGTTTAAATAGTTCAACATACGTAGGTTCTCTGATGTAATAGAAAGATTGTCTGTTGGTAGATGAAAGGTAGTATTAATAGGTTTGAAGATGTCATACTTGTGGGAGCGGAGTGCGAAGTGATAATGTGTGGCATGGGCTATTACAGACTCAGACTTTATTGTACAGTAATCAGGGGCCTTATATAAACCAATTGCGGATAGTGAACGGACAGGGGTCCATGGACAAATAAGACTGACTGGAGTTGAGACACTAAAGAAGAAGTGGTGGATGTGATTTAGACGAGCATGGTATACCTGGCTTTTGGGAGTCGGAACAAAGGTACAGATAGGTTGTACTGAGAAGTTACGGACTAAGGCAGATTCGCAAGGAGCAACGCTGCCAGGAAAAATTATTGGGAGGTACGCAGCACAAACACGAGAGTTGGATGTGAGAAGGGCACATCTACCGAGGTCACTTGAGGAGAGGAAGGAAATATAGAAATGATCATGGGAGAGAAGAAAGTACTCTGAAGAGACAGAGGCTTGTACTAGGGAGTTATTGTACCAGAAGGGAAAAGGAATGATGTGAAAGAGATCGAGTATGATGGAGGAACGAAGAGGAATATGAACAATTATATCTTTAGTAAGAAATGTCGCTTCTAGTATTGGGTAGTAGTGTTCTAAACAGGAAAATAGAATCATAGGAGACAAGCCGAATGCTGAGTGAGCCCATTGCAAGGTAGAACGAAGGTCAGAGAGAGATACTAAATCTAGGGTCACACGACTATCAACAGCATTGACTAAAACACGAATTACACTAGTAACTTGGCAGACAAGAGAATCCAGAGAAACCTGCAAATTATCAACACGTAATTTATCATACATCAGCTCTGAAATAATATTAGTCTATGATACTTCACGCTTAAGAACAATCGTAAAATTATTTAAAGTATTAGTAACATCATGTAGATGGTGACTCATCTCTTGCATCATAATATGTTCAATACGTAACACACTGTTTTGGGACTCGAGGTCATTGGATAATTGGATTAAGTCCTTTTTATAACCAGAAAGTTCACGGTTAGTCGCAACACCAAATAATCCACTGAGGATTTCCCCTCCAAGGTCAAAAAGTCCACGTTTCACTCCTGAGCGACCCACAGGCGTTTGGTGAGGGAAGGAATCTTGAAGATGGTTGAACTGATAACGAATATAATCTAATTTCCAGCAGATGGGTAGGTAGAGTGGGTACAAAAATGTGTCACTGGGATGTCGATTTCTAATTTCTAAACAAGAGTCCCTGCAGGTCGTCTAGCTGACGTGCAAGGTCAGGCAGGGCGATGGCCACGGCGGCCAGCGGCTCTAGGTCATATCACAAAGAGACTATGTCTCTGACGACCATTACCTCGCCTCCTGCGCCAACCAAGGCCCCGGGCCGCACGGCACCATCGTCCTCACCCGATCCAGACCCAACCAGAGTCGCACTGTCAGCACATAGACCCACAGCATCTTTCCTATAAAATGATGTGATCTTAGAGGTGATGTTGATACAGACGTTAACGACAGTATGAGATGATAACGTTATCCAAGAGACTTAGTGGGAGAACGCAATTTGGCACAATAGTCATTAACAGTAGGGCAAGGCTGAATAGTAATGTCAGAAGGAAGGTTTAGAGAAGAGGAAGAAGGCTGAGTAGGAGTTTGTTGTGGGAATGTGGTCTCTCTTAGTGGTTCCTCCAAGACTATGCGTTTTGATGCACGTTTAAGATGATCCGTATGCACCCATGTTGTCTCTGCCTTGTGCAGATCTCAATTCGAATTTATTACCTTTACGATATATGACACGGAAGGGACCCAAGAATTTACTGTTTAGTTTTGATTCTCTGTCATGATCTAGGGCAAAAACTAAGTCACCTACTTGGATGGCAACATCTGTGGCAGCGGCATGTTGGTTATGTACCATCTCCTCATTTGTAAGGGCCAGATTATCCTTAACATATTTATGAAATTTCTGGAAGTTGGATAGGTTTACTCGCACATAGTTATCGTAGTCGTAGATCGGATCAGGTTTCGATTGCAACAGTGAATAAAGTAGTCTTTTGTCAAAGCCATATATGATGAATGGTCTTTCTCCAATTGACTTATTGATGGATGAATTAATTGAAGCAGCTACCTGCGGAATCCATTCATCCCAGGTGGAAGTCTGATCTCCCACTTTGTGATGCAGACTCTCCAATATCTTTCTATTCTGGCGCTCTACTAGGCCATTCGAGGCTGGATGATGGGCTACTATATTGCATTTCTTAATTCCGTATCGAAGACAAATTTCTTCCAGAAATGAATTATTGAACTCTGACCCATTATCAGTTAAAATTATTTCTGGTGTTGTGAAAGGGCAAATAACTAAATTAATAAAGGCATGTGCTACTGTGTTAGCAGACTTTTCACGCAATGGAACTAAGATAACAAATCTAGAGAAATGATCGACTGTCACTAACAGATAAACGAAGCCAGATTCTGTACGAGGCAGCTTCAGAAGATCGAGAGACAGTTTGCCAAGGTTTAGATGGTACTGGGTACTGCAATATAGGAGCAGGTTGACTGGTTGTCCCCTTGTGATGGGCACATGATAAACATGCATCGCAGTGCGCTTCTATATCCTTTTGCATAGTGGGCCAATAATATGACAGACGTGCTTGCAGTAAGCTTCTGTCTTTGCCAGGGTGTGATGCATGAGGGGTGTCGTGGATGTAATGAAGGGCAGCAGGAATTAAGTCTAGTTGTTTAACTTCTAGGAAACATATGACCCGTGACCATACGGGGTCCTCACGCTGGAACCTATGTAGTGTGTCATAATTGAACGCTAAGTTTACGTTGCAACCAGTTGAGACTGTGGCAACATGCCGCGAGATGGCATCGGCTACGACACTAGATTTTCCAGGAACGTATTCAAATGTCGGATTATAGTCAGTCACAGTGACTGCCCAACGTGCAAGTCGACTGGTAAGGTTACATCCCCGAAACAAGTCACATAAGGGACGATGGTCGGTTTGGATGTGAACAGGATATCCGTAGATGATGTCGCGGAAATGTTTTAGGGACCAGACCACGGCAAGGGCTTCCCAGTGAGTTACACTGTAATTCTTTTCTGCTGAGTTTAGCACATGGCTAGATAGGCAATGACACGTTTCTTTCCTTCGGAGTCATATTGCATAAGAACAGCACCTAGGCCTACTCCGGAAGCATCAGTACAGAGAAGAAATGGTTTAGAATAATCAGGGAATGCCAGAACTGGTGATTGTGCTAGAGCAGTTTCCAGTGTTGTGAATGCAGTTGCCTGTTCATCAGCCCACACAAAAGGTGCATCCTTCTTTAGTAATTTTGTTAACGAGCCAGCTATCTGGGTGTACCCTCTTATGAACCTTCTATAATACCCACTGAGACCGAGGAAACTGTGTACAGCGTCGGTGATGGTTGGAGTTGGGAAATTCGTCACGGCTCTAACCTTGTCATCTGATGTGTGAATTCCGTGAGCGTCAACATGTCCTAGGAATTGGAGTTTCTTATGTAAAAAGTCACACTTTGATAGTTTGATCTTAAGTCCAGCTTGTTTGAGTCTAGTGAACACTTCGGCTAACTTTTCTAAGTGTTCCTCCACCGAGTGACTAGCAATTATGACATCAACTAGATAAGCAAAAACTGAGTGACCTATCATGCCAGCGAAAACTGTATGAATTAGTCGCATGAATGCTGAAGGTGCATTTCTCAAACCGAATGGAAGTCTACGGAATTGGTAATGACCGGATGGAGTACTGAAGGCAGTGATAGGACGAGATGATTCTTCCATCTCGACTTGCCAGTAACCACTTAAAAGATCTAGGGAGGAAAAAACACAATTGTTTTCACCTAAGGATTCCAGCAAAATTAGTGAGTACAGGAATTGGAAATCTGTCCGGGACAGTCAATGCATTCACGCGTCTGTAATCTATGACTGGTCGTAACTCACCACCTTTCTTTGGAACCAGAAATAGTGGGCTGTTCCACGGGCTATCAGAGTGTTCAATGACCTCATTATCCAACATGTCCTGAATAAGATGATCGGCTTGTTGACGTTGGCTATGTGGTAAACCGTAGGCAGGTATATATACTGGCTGAGCACCTGGCTGTAATGTAATATTATACTTTACCAAATTTGTCTTGCTCATATTCTCACCGGGTAGGGCTACTACTTCGCGATAGTCTCACAAGAGATTAATTAATTGATGTTGGTGTTCCGGGAAATCACTTTGTTTCACATGAGATTCAAGATTAGATGGAATACTGGTGGACTAAGCAACTGAGCACACATCGGCAACAGGGTATGGGAATTCCTGGCACACACGTACAGCCGCTGGGTATACCAAGAAATTGCCAATCTGAGTTCCCGTTCGTAAGGTGTAAGCAGCGTTTGTTGTGTTTGCAATATACAAGTAGCATAAACCATCCTCCAACACCATACACAACGCCGACTCATAAGCTAAGCCATTCATACAACACGTCTCAGGTAAGGTTAGTACATCCACTCCTGCTTTTGCACCCACAACACGAACAGAGACTTTGGTAAACTTGTGTGGTAACAAAATTGTGCACTGATTTGTTACTGCACGTCTTATCTCTGCGTGTTGTAAAACATCAATCACACCATCTGAGGTAGTTAAATGAGACCTGTCTGAGTCGGCGAGTGTGCCACTGTCAGAGGGGTTGATACGATCTATAATTGAATGCTCAGAGGATGTAGTACTAGATTGTAGTGTACCTGGCTGTTCAGGTAACAGCGTGTGTATATGGTTACTCTTGACTACTGTTGGAATCATGTGAGACTTAATAACTGAGTCGGTTTGGGAAAGTACCGGACGTGGATATTCCATACTAGATACTGGGAAACCATTGACATGTACACAACGAGAAGCAGGGAGGAGAGCAATGGCTTCTTGGGCCATTGTCAAAAAGCCAATGAGAGTGTCCGCTGGATACCTAAGATCATTAGTGACATGAAACTCTACGTCAAAAGGTCTTAAGGCTTTATCAAGTTGTACTTCTAGTGTGATCTTTCCTTTGACCTGAAATTCTGAGCCATCCACACCGCGTAGGCGAATGTCAGGTGGTTTGAGGTGCCCAACTCTTTTAGTTATTTTCCTAATGTTGTTTAGAGAGGTATCTGAGATTAGATTTACCATAGATCCGCTGTCCATAAAGAAAGAGCTTTGTACCCCTTCGTTCTATTCTAGAATGACTAAGCCTGACGATGTTATAGGTCCTACCTGACGAATGGGGAGTTGATTTTCTGTTACCTTATTTTCAGACACCTGCGGATCTTCTACTGTTAGGTTCGATTTCTCCGATCCGAGCGCTCGTCTTCCCCCTACTGACGGCTCTTAAGGTAACGGCACTCGTCCGTGGAGTGAGTTGTGCTATTCTTAGGGTACTTGCAAGTTAGACGTCGGGACCGCGAAGGTGCGCGCGGGCGTTCCCGTGAGCGAAAACGTCTTTCTTTGTATGCACAGCTAGACTCTCTATGACCTACATTACCGCAGTGCCAGCACGGAATTGAGAATTGTCTGCTTCGTTGCAGAGTTGAATTGTCACGACCGCTAGAAGGTGAACGATATTGTGAGTGAGACCGATTACTAGGTTTGGTTCTTGTAGTTGGCCGTGAACGAGAGGAATCAGATGAAGTGATGCTGGTGTGTAGTACTCTCGCAGTACCACCTGCAGAGGGAGAGGGTGAATTGTAAGAATCGACCTGGTGAGTGAAGTCTATTCCCGACCTTTCGACGATTGTTTTACCTACATCCATTATTATGTCTCCTGGTTTAAAGCCAACTTGTAGTGCTATTTGTTTTTGGGAGTCCGAAAGCCAATTGAGAAATCTAAAGTAACCGAACAAGTCTGCAAAATTATTAAATGTAATCATGATCTCCTCGTTGTGTTCTGTAACCCATTGAGTACCACGGAATAATTGGCGCAACTCTGAACTCGTCGCCCTCATAGTAGCAGCTGCCTCAATTACTTTTGCATGTTGGGGAGGTACCTTCATGTCTTCCTGCTTTTGCTTGAGGAGATTAGTTAATCCTATAAGGGATGCAGAATTGGAATGTTGGCAACAGTATTGAATAAGCCGTTGGCTAAACGTGTCAAATGTTTGACAATCTTTGAAGTGCCCCGCACGAATAGCGGCTCCTATTAATGATCTGCCATGTTGGAGTCGGCTGAGAAGATATGAAACTTTCAAGGGTTCATTTACAATCTGGCGATTATGAAGGTCGTTTTCGACCTCTCTGAGGAAATCGTAAATCGAAACAGTACTATCCTCTCCTGTAAATTTGGGTCTATTCACATCATCTAAATATATGGATTGTGGAGGTGGAGGGTTCTGAGTCGCCATCGTAAGAAGAGGGTGAGACCGCGAAGGTGAGGAAGTAGGCACGGTAGTGAACTGAGACGGTGTGTGGGAAGGAAGTGTCGTGGCGGTAGTGGTGTGTGTATGTGTAGTAGTAGGGAGGGATAAAGACTGTGGAGAAGACTGAGTGGTTTCAGGAGAATCAGTTGGAGAAGATGATAGAGTATCTGGAGTTAATATATCTGGATTTAGGGTAGGAGTAACAGGTGTAGTAGAAACAGGTAGGGAACTTACGATTGGTTTGGTATAAGATCTGCCACTGCGAAGATTTACATTATCACTACATACAGCGTTATCTGTGTTACCGTCAGGTTCAATAGGTGAGAGATCTACCCTTTTATAAAAGGACATAACAGAGTAGGAAGTAAGCAAATAAAACTAAATGAACAAATGGATGAATAAATGAGAATAAATAAATAAAAATATTTGAAATCTGTGAAGAAATGATTTATATACAATGAATATGAGTGAAAATGAATGCGTTATTTACAGCTGAGTATGAGTGGGAGAAAATGGGATGAAGTAGGAGTGAGTGAACGAAAAATTCTGACTGAATGAAAAATGAGGGACAAAAATGCAATGAATGGATGAGATTAAATGGTGAAAATATCACAGTCTTTAGAGACAGCTTGGCTTCTCTGTAGAAAGGGATTAATCAATGTGATGGAATGAGGAATTGCATGAAAATGCAGGTAGGAAATATTTTGTGGTGAGATGCGGTCTGTACCACGGCAGAAGAAAAGTGAGGCTCTCGTCTCCTCGTCATTGGGTGGAAGTGTTCGTGACATCACTGGGTGCGGCTCTCCACTGGACAGAACGAGAAGCTGATAGGAGCAGGAGACTGTGATGTAGCTCGGTGTGACTGGCCACACTCCATGGGTGACGTCAGTGTGTGTGGTGGGTGGGGAAAATGATGACGTAACGGCGTCGGGCGGCGGTTGGGGGCTGCTTCCTGGGGTGGGGTCTGGGGTGGAGTTTGTGGGGGCTGAAACTAACTGTTACAGCAGGCTGGACAGGAACACAGGCAGGCAGACACAGGCAGTTTGTGGGTTGATAGGAGCAGGAGCCTTGCTTGGTTCACTGGTTGTGTTGGCGTGGTGATAGGTGGGGCGTTGATGTGGAGGAAATTCCCAAAATTACATCAAAACTGCCAGAACGATTCCACACCAAGACTGCAAACAGGGCTGGAGGCTAGGGCGGAGATAGGCTGTGTGTCGTCGTGGGAAGAACAGCAGACAGTAGCGTGGGAAGACAGACACAGCTAAACCGGCCCACAGAAGACGTAATTCACTATTATCCCACTCGCTTTCCACCAAATGTTAAAGCTCTCGATGGCCCCCATTACGTCACTTGCAGGTAAAGGCAAAGTCTTGTAGTAGTTTTCTGACAATATATTAAACAGTCTTGAATCAATATACAGCGATACCGGACAACTGCATATCCATCCCCAGACCCGTTTGGACAGCTACTGATCGCCAGTTCCCACCGGCTAGAGAGAGAGAGTAGGTGCGACTATGGAAGTCGTGACTCATAGCTCGTAGACATAACACTGAGCCGGCGTTGACGCCCTACTTGGATCCTACTTACAACTACTTACATACTATATTTACATACTATATAATATCTACAAAAAGGTTACAAACAAGAGCCAAAGGTGGTGGTGATCATTGAAATCACCTAGAATGGAGATTTCAGAGGAAGGAGAAATTGATAGGATGTTTTCCATCCTATAAGTAAGAATGTCAAAGAATTTTTCATAGTCATTACAATTAGGGGGTAAGAATACAGCACAGATATATTAGTCAGGGAATGACAGGAAGGCCGAAGCCAGAGAGTAGAGAATGCAGAAAATTGAAGCACAAGATATGTTGTTATTTACCGTATACACAACAGCCATCTTTGGCTCTGAAGTGAGTGCAGGGAAGGGGAGGATACAGAGTCGCCTCTGGTAGCTGAGTTTCAGTAAGGATGAGAAGGTAAGGTTTAGAGGAGGAAAGGTGGTGATCTACAGAGTGAAATTTGAGGAAAGGACACAAATATTGTAGATATGAAAAAGAAGTGAGTCCGACAGTGGTTCCATGCATCTATCTTGGCCGCCACCAGGAAAGAGGTGGATGGTGAAGGTTTTTATGGTCTCCCCCTCCTTTGGGAACTCTGAGGCTGTGCTCTGAGATGCTATTTTTGCTAATTTTGGAATGGAAGTGTAGTATGTATTTTGCATGTAGTGTGATGTCAACAAATAAGGGCACTGTATAGGAGAGTATGCTAGCCTACTCTCTGTGTTACTGAAACACTGAAAAAGTTCAGCAAAGAGAGATTGTCATATGCTAGTCCCGATGGCTGATGAAATGGGAGCTCCAACTCACCCTCTCTCCTGATTTCCATCCACCTTGGAAGTACCACTTTGTTCAGTTGGTACTATAGGCCACTTCATGTAGTGCTACTGGCCAATAGTAGTACATATATTGCACTTGCATAAAAAATAAGCCTAAGGTTAAGAAATATATATTTTTTTAACTATGTAAGAGTAGTACTGGAAGTAGCAACAACAACAAATCAATAACAACAAAACAACAATAACAGTAATAATAATAATAATAATAATAATAATAATAATATGATAATGACAATGATGATGATGATGATGATGTTGAATAGTGTGGGAGATGGAAGAAAGCATACCCTTCCCCATTGTCAAAAATCTCTACAGGAGTAGTAGTCATAGTTGTAGCAGTTTTAATAATAATAATACTAATAATAATAATAATGTTCAGTCTGCAGATTGTAGCACCAGACGACCTCAGTCACTTCGGCAGTCGACTTCCAAACGGTACCTGGACTGGCAATATGGGATTGGTTACTAGGAGGGTAAGTTCATTTTGGCATCATTATCACCATCACCATAATCATCATCACCATCATCATCATCATCATCCGTCCCCGCAGTGCATGAACATCCTGCAATTAGTGACAAGTGATGCACAATATATGAATAACCATTAATACTACTATTTCCCGATTGTTTTAAGCTGAAAATGGTTTTTATCCCCTTTCAGCCCAGTTGATGACCAACTGTAGTCAGACTGAAGGATGATTTAATTAGTAACCTATGTGATGAATCCCAACCTCGTAACTAAGAACCAGATTCAGAAATGGTAAAGGAAGTTCCAAAGCACCTCTTCTTTAGTTAGTTACTCTGCCACTTACATCGTTTTAATATTGACATATTTCATCAGGAACACAGCTACAAGAGGATTATTCAAGAAGAGAATTCACGAAATCCCCAAAGCCACTTTGAATATGACTCATCAAATATTTCATATAATCACAGATAGTATTTGGCACTCATGACGAGTCTACACGTGGTGGTGCTGCGTACCCTGGGTGGAGCAATTAGGCTGTCCACACGAGAATCAAACATCCACATATTTCCCTGGAACTCGTCAGGGGATGGACACTGGTCCAACCGTGGTGAGGCGCTGTCTGCCACAAAGGGGCACCGGATCCTTACAAAGTGTGGCCTATGAATTGTAGTGTACCTGTAGGATAACCCTACAGAAGCAGTTGCCTACCTGTGGTCGACGGATCTGCTTCACCAGGCGGACTACGATAAACAACCGCAACAACTTAGCTTTGAATTTGTGAAAGTGGCTATTTCTCCCTAATGAGAACAAGCTCACTTCCTCTTGTCCTTCCCGACCTTTTATGCAGGGTATCGCACAAGATATGTGAGGAACTTTAGATTGTTCATTGGTTAATTTTGACTGAAAAATACTATATCAACAAAAATAATTCTCATCCATTACGAAAATACAGTTACAATAGTATGAGAGAGATCAGTCGCCCATAGTACCATCGAAAACTGTATCATCGAAACGACGGAGACTTGACCAGTGGTGGTGAACCTTTGCTTTACTTAAAATAAACCAGAGAATTACACCTTGAAGTATCTCACAAAGCTGCCGGTACTTGCTGCAGTATATATATATATATATATATATATATATATATATATATATATATATATATATATAAAGTGAGCCGCGTTGTTCCTTTGTTTGTTTCTTTGTTTGTCCTTGAAAAATGACCAATCCAAGGGTCAGAGACCCCCAGACCCATATATTATTTGAATCAGGGTGATCCAAGGATGGTGTTAAGGAGTCAAAATTCAGATCTGGGTCATATGAGGTCACCGGTAGTGTTTTCGTCTTTTTGGCCCGGGCAACGCCGGGTACCCCAGCAGCCCATTTTTTGGCATGGAGACTCATTTGGCCTCCAGTTCGAACATAGGCTATGTGAGGTTGACCTCCGAGGCCATTTGAGGTAACTGGTCTGAGGTCACTTAAGATCACCGGTTATGGTAAATAAGTGCTCACAGATACTGTGCATTAGTCTGCCAAAGCTGAAATAGAAAGTTCCTGGACGTCATATAATCCCTCTTCACAAACATAAGAGGTTCATGGTCTTTCTGGGGTAGAAAGAAAGATTGAACTAGAACAAATAAGATTAAAGTGTTCGCCTTTTTTGCCCGGCAACGCGGGTACCCCTGCTAGTTTATTTTACATATATATATATATATATATATATATATATATATATATATATATATATATATATATATATATATATATATATATATATATATATATATATTTAATGTGCCCGACTCTGGGCAAAGGCTTCAGGGCCTATATCTCGGGGACAGTAGCCTATCCTAAGGCCCAGTAGTTCTCCTACACCTCCACATGTCACCATTTCGGCGCTAACACCCACCGTCCATATTGAATACATGCTAGGACTGTCTCATACAGGACTGGTGTATTGGTATTAGCGGGGGTATTTTTACGACATGTCGGCGGGTCATCTGGTAGATCAGGAAAGTCTGCTTTTTATGAAATTAAAATCCTTAAACTGTTCCTTGCCCCAGCAAGGATTCGAACCTGGGTCCATTAGGACTGCAGGCCGCCTCTCTACCGATTCAGACACCGCCTCCCCCAAATGAATGAACTTGACAGCAAAATATAAGTATTTAGTATCTTATATGAATGCTTTCATGGAATCATTTCGATGAAAAGAGGGATTTGATGATAAGTTGTGGAGGATTTGACAATGAGTTACCAAGAGTTCACACCTGTAAATTCCCAAAGAATCGTGCCACCGTTTTCCAGAGTGATGCATCCAGCTCTGACCAACCTCCATCCACATCCACTCATCCATCCTCAGACACCCAGACATAGGCCTCCCACCAACCTACACACACACAATAATCACGCATATGTTTCTCTGCAGTAATATGATGCTCTTCACTGCTGCTCAGTTTTCGTTGCTTTTTGCATCTTAAATCCCAGCCTCTGGTTGGTGAAGGTTGGACCCACTTGTTCCTTGCACATGTATTAAGACTTCACACCCTCAACTACGATGACGTCTGATTATTTTGTTATTAGTACGATTTTACTTGGTAGCCTTATTATTGGGGTGTTCGATAATGCTACTAAACAAACTCCTGCCATCTTGAGGTCATTCGTAACTTATATAGGATTGCCTGGTGGTAGTCAGATAAGTATTATCAGTAATCATGATGAAGGGGACACTGTTATTTTATGGAACGTTTATGCCAAAAGTATGATGCTGGATGTCTGTTAGGGCAACAACTGTCTTAGTATGTGGTGGTCATTGCGTATTGAGCCCATGACCTGTTCTCTGGAGAGTCATTATTGTATTAAAAACCAGCAGCACTGACACTTCTGACCGTCATTCAGTACGTGGTGGTCATAACTTCTAATCTACTAGTCGGAACGTAGCATATGTGATAACGATTTACTACGGTATATAACGAAAAATAACTGCACGATTTTTTTTCTTTTTTTTCGATACTCCAACTCAGTGATGAGGGAAGGTTGCCTTGTTAGACTTTTCTGGTATATTGGGCTACCATCCATCATGATGAGATTCGCTGACTTTGGTTCGTGTAATACACCGAGAAAACCTCTCTGTCAATCCAACTGGCACCTGACATTGGATATACATAGGTGTTTACATTTTCATTGTTGCAGTTAAAGTGGGTAAAATTTCATTGAAAGTATATTTTCCTGGCTCACCACCATTTCTTTTAAAAGAAAAATTTTTATTGCCTCGTTCATTAATAAGAATTCTTCATTGTTACTGATCAGCTAAGAGAAAACATCTTGTAATACGAAACTTCTTTCCCAATCTAAAGAAAATTGCCGAAGACTAGCAGTTAGGGATTGATAAGGAAGTTTTCCTGGCGTATTACATGCACCAGAGAATCATATCATAACGGATGGGAGCACATTATAATAGGAATGTCTAACAAGGCAATCTTCCATCATCACTGAGTCGGAATATTTTAAAAACAAACAAACAAAAAGTCTCGTGCAGCTACTTTTCAGTATATAGTAAGTCGTTACCAAGTGTGCTACGATTCTTTTTTTTTTTTTATGTAAGTAAAAGGGAACCGGCAATTATTGTTCCTTCCAAGAGAAAAACAAAATACAAGAGAGACAAATTCAAGATCCAACCATTTCGAGATGCCTGGACACACTGCGTTTCAAAGACTGGAGATCATAGGAAGCAGGAAATACAGACAGAGGGAGACAGCTCCAGAGTTGACCTGTTGCATAAATGAAAGTCTGGGAGTAACGGTTAACTCTTGCATTAGAGAGTTGGACAGAAAAGGGATGAGATTTTGCTCCTAGACAGGTGCTATGCGCCCGTCGTAGAGGTGGAGGAATGCATGCACACAGTTCAGAGGAGCAGTGACCATTGAATAGCGATAGAAAAGAGGCAAAGAGACAGGGGTTGAAGGGAGTCAGTAAGAGGAGGAGTGTTACAGAAACGAAAAGCCTTTGACTCCACCCTATTGAGAAGAGCTGTATGTGGGGAGCCTCCCCACACATGAGAGTTGTACTCCACACAGGGGCAGATAAAATCCCTGTATAGAGTCATCAATTGTGTAGGGGTAAAGAAGGAACGGAGTCGGCTTAGCACACCTAATCTCTTAGAAGCATATTATACAAGAGATGTAATATGATCTTTCCAAGATAAGTCCCGTGTAAATGAAACCCCAAGCATGTTCAAGGATGATGCAGGATTAAGCTAAATATTATTAAAAATTAGTGGGTATACCTGTGGAAGATTCTGTCAGGTTGATAGGTGTAAAAACTGAGTCTTTGATGCATTAAAAACAACCAGATTATTTTTACTCCAGTCAGAGATATGAGTCATGTCAGACATTAGGTGTGCCATAGCCTCATTCCTTGTTTGTTGAAGTAACTGCTGAGATTGACGTTGCGGGAACCGAATGGAAAGGTGAAGGGTGGAGTCATCAGCATATGAGTGGAAAGGGCTCGATGTACAGCTTAGAAGGTCATTGATGAATAAAAGGAAGAGGGTCGGTGATAGGAGAGAGCCCTGAGGAACACTATTGTTAGTAGATCTTGGAGAAGAACGATGGCCGTCTGCAACAGAGGCTATATAATGACCAGAAAGGAAGCTAGAGATGAAGGCACAGATAGAAGGATAGAAACCGTAAGAGGGCAGTTTGGAAATTAAAAATTTATGCCAGACTCGATCGAAAGCCTTTGAGATGTCAAGTGCAATGGCAAAGCTTTCGCCAAAGTCCCGAAAGGAGGATGACCAGGAGTCTGAAATGTAGGTGAGAAGATCGCCTCTGGAGCGTCTCTGACGGAACCCATACTGACGATCAGAAAGAAAGTTATGGCAGGAAAGATGCTTTAAAATTTATCTATTAAGAATTGACTCGAAAACTTTTGAGATACAGGATATTAAAGCATTTGAACGATAGTTAGAGGGTTGGGAATGGTCACCCTTCTTTGGGACTGGCTGAGTGAGAGCAAACTTCCAGCAAGAAGGAAAGGTACAAATTGAAAGACAAAGGCTAAAGAGTTTGCCTAGGCAGGGTGTAAGCACAGAAGCACAGTTTTTGAGAACAACACGAGGGACTCCATCAGGCCCATATACATTATTAGTATTGAGGCCTGTGATGGCAGAAAATATATCAGCTCAAGACATTTTAATGTCAGCCATGAGGAAGTCAGAGGGGGGAAATGATGGAGGAACAGCACCAGAATCGTCTAAGGTGGAATTGGAGAAGAAAGTCTGAGCGAAGATATCTGCTTTTTCAGTAGAAGAAATAGCTACAGAGCCAACAGAGTAGAAAAGAGGAGGGAAGGATGATGAGGTAAAGTTGTTAGAAAGGTTTTTGGCAAGGTTCCAGAAGGAGCGGGAAGAATTCGAGTTGGAGAGTTGAGAGCATTTAGTACGGATGAAACTACTTTTAACAGAGTGAAGAACAGACTCAGCATGATTCCGGGCAGAAACGTATAAAAGATGTGGTTCAGGGGTGGGTTGGCTCCGGTACCTTTTATAGGCCCTCTCCTTGTTGCAGACACTATTAGAACAAACATGATTAAACCAAGGTTGGTCAGAGCTGGATGCATCACTCTGGAAAACAGTGGCATGATTCTTTGGGGATTTCCAGGTGTGAACTCTTGATAATTCATTGTCAAACCCTCCACAATTTTTCACCAAATCCCTCTTTTCACCAGATGATTCCATAAAAGCATTAATATAAAATACTGAAATACTTATATTTGCTGTGAATGTTCACTTATTACAAGTGTTCAATAGTTTGTTGAAAATACAGGGGATACGCCCCTCAAGCCCATCCCTACCCAGAATTTGTGTGTGTGTGTGTGTGTGTGTGTGTGTGTGTGTGTGTGTGTGTGTGTGTGTGTGTGTGTGTGTGTGTGTGTGTTCTTACCTTACCTAATTGTATCTTTACAGGAATGAGTCAAGCTCGTACTGTCCCGTGTCTTAAACCATATTTATCGTACATATCCTTAAATTTGTGAATTGTTTTGGCACACACTATTTCATTCGGTAGTGCATTCCATTGATCAATTTCTCTGTTTGGGAAACTGAATTTCCTTACGTCTTTATCACCTCTCTTCTTATGCAGTTTTTTGCAGTGTCCTCTTGCTGATGCTTCTCCATATGTTAAGTAATCATTTATGTCTATTTTCTCCTTCCCTGATATGCACTTATATAGCATTATCATGTCACCTCTTTTCCTTCTCTCCTGTAGTGTTGGTAGATTCAGTTTATTTAGTCTTTCTTCATAGCTTAGGTCCCTTAAGCTTGGTATCCATCTTGTAGCGACCCTTTGAACTTTTTCAATCTTGTCTATGTGTTTTTTGAGATGAGGACTCCAGACTACTGATGCATATTCTAGGGTTGGTCTAATGAATGATGTTATTATCCTTCTTAGCATGTCTTCATTTATGTATGTGAATGCTATTCTCATATTTGCAAGCAGTGTATACATGTTCCGTACCTTCTCGCTGATGTGGTCAGCCGGAGATAGTCTGTTATTGATAATCACACCTAGGTCCTTCTCTCATTCTGATGTGTATAGGGTTTTATTTCCTAACTTATAATCCCAATCAGGTCTTTTTCCACTTTCACCAAACTTGATTACATGACACTTGTCCACATTGAATTCCATTTGCCATGTATTACTCCATTCATGAAGTTTATTTAATTCTTCTTGTAGCTCTTTACAAGAGTCTGTGTTAGTAATTCTCCTTTGTATTTTTGCATCATCTGCAAACATATTCAGATAGCTCTCATTTCCAGTGTTACTGTTTATATCATTTATATACACTAAAAACATGATTGGTGCCAGCACTGAACCCTGTGGTACTCCACTAGTCACTTCTTTCCATGATGAGTAGTTTCCTCTTAGTACTGTTCTCATTTCTCTTTTTATGAGAAAATCTTGCATCCAACAAAACAGTTTGCCTCGAATTCCTCCTTGATGGTACAGTTTCCATAAAAGTCTTTGGTGTGGTACTGTGTCAAAAGCTTTCTTGAAATCTAAATAGATACTGTCCACCCATCCTTCTCTTTCCTGTATTGTGTTTGTTACTCTGTCATAGTAGCTCAACAGATTAGTAACAAATGATTTTCCTTTTCTGAAACCAAAATGTCTTTCTGTTATCATACTGTGTTCTTCTAGATGATTTACCCAAGCTTTTCTTATAAGCTTTTCTAATACCTTGCTTACAACACTGGTCAGTGATACTGGTCGGTAGTTAAGTGGATTTTGTCTAATTCCTTTCTTGAATAAGGGGACAATATTTGCTTTTTTTTCAAATATCAGGTAGTTTACCTTGACTCAAGGATTTCTTGAAAATAAAAAAATAATGGTTTACTTAACTCCTTTGCACATTCACGTAGTACCCAACATGAAATTTCATCAGGACCACTTGCTTTTCCTCTGTCTAATTTACTTAACTCCTCCTGTATTACTTTTTCTGATATTTGTATATCTGGTAGTATGTGTGGACATGCATATTCCACATAGTCCCTCTCAAAAATTTATTTCTTCTGTAAAAACTAATTGGAAATTCTTATTTAGTGCTTCACAAATATCTTTCTCTGGCATATAAGTGATTCCCTCCTCCGTAATGGATTGTATTATATCTTTTACTTTGGTTTTGCTTCTGATGTAGCCGTAAAACAGCTTTGGTTGATAGCTACTTTTATTTATTATATCTTCCTCAAACCGTTTTTGGGCTTCCCTCCTTATTGTTGTATAATCGTTTCTTGCCTGTTTGTAATTATTATACGCCCTTTCAATATTGTGTCTTCTGTATCTATTCCACAACAAATCTCTTCTTTCTTTTGATTTTTTACATTCTGTATTGAACCATTTCTGTATTTTCTTATCTGCTTCTTTGTGCTGTGGGATGTACTTCTGGACTCTTATTTCATAAAATTTACAGAATTTGTGTGTGTGTGTGTGTGTGTGTGTGTGTGTGTGTGTGTGTTTGGGTGGGTGGCTGGGTGGGTGGGTGCATATGTGCATGTGTGGGTGCATGTATGTACGTATGTATGTGAGCATGCTTGCATGCGTGCGTAATGTGCACTTACAGGCAACCTACTGGGCCTCTTCTCACAAAAAAAAAAAAAAAACATGGGGGACTCGGAACCAGCACATGAATATGTCCTCCGTCCTTTGTAGCTAAAGCTTTCTGAAATTGATACGTCCACCACTACGGTAACCCATGAACTTTTATGATGGAGAGATGTGACCAGATAAAGGAGTAATCAGGCACTAACATTTTTCTTCATTTATGCATATGTGGCAGAGATCAGTGGTGGACATCGTTACTCTAAAAACTAACTTTGTTATCAGTTACACCGTTACTTCTTTACAACAGAAACGGAAGTTACCGTTACTCTGCTACTTTGTTACTTGTATTAAATATAATAAAAAAATAATTTAATTTTATTATATAAAGGTAATAAAGGGCAGAAATATAAAAAAGATTAAAGATGGATGGTAAAACCAGAGGCGTCATTTGGGGGGGGGGGCAGCGAGGGGCGCTCCCCCCCTCAAGCTTTCTGAGGGGGCCTCCAAAATTAACTATAATTAATGGAAACAAATATTAGGTTAACACCGCGAAATTAAAAATAATTTGTATTAAGCCTCAATACGTTTTGAGTGAAATATATCTTCTGTGTGTGTGTGTGTGTGTGTGTGTGTGTGTGTGTGTGTGTGTGTGTTTAATAATCACAACAATTTTTAAGGTATATTCAAGGATGTAAATATGTTCCTAGCCCGCTGTTCAGTTAACTTCAGTATTGAGCTGCCTTTTTATTGTATTCTGGGATATCATTAAAAGCTTTTATTCATCTTAGGAAGTACGTACCTGTAGGTAGGAGTCTTAAGGTTTCATTTAGATCAGTGGTTTTCAAAGTGGGCAGTGGAAAGATCCAGGGAGGTGGTGAGGTAATGTGGGACCGTGAGGGAAAACGGGACGGTAGAGGGGTGGCAGGGTTCAAAATCTAAGTCACAAGCACTTAAGTGACATGTAGCCTATGGTTTACAAAAAATGAAATTAACATAGAATTAGACATTAAAGCATGGTTTTATTTTATTTTATGGTTCGAAGTCGGAGTTAAAAGTTCGAACGTTTCTCTACACGATAGGCTCCACACGCCACTGGTGTTGCCAACCGTAGGGCGATCACCCTACGCATAGGGCGATTAAGCATCATATCATGGACTACAGGACCGTAGCGCGATTTTACAGAAAGTGAGCAAAATGTAAGACGATTCTGAATTTTTGGAATGAGTTATAATTACTTTGCAGGAAAAGATAATTTATTTAAGCGGAAAGGAAATATGTTCAAAAAAGGTAGTAGTTTTTAATATTCTCCATTACCCTCTAGATAAACTGGTTAAATGATAATTAATGAGTGAATCTGGCAGCTGACAGCGCATCAGCTGCTGGGCCGCTGGTGAGACTGTAAAATGAACAGGAACAGGACAGGTTATGGTTACTTACATATACATATACCTAGCTGACTTCCCCCAGGACGGAGGTAGCCACGACAAAGCGCTCACATGCACACAATCATTGCATATTAAAATTATTTTTACAGGAAAATAAGGTGTAGGTCTAGAACTGCACTAAACAACACAAACCATATTAACTGTATGCCATTATATATATATATATATATATATATATATATATATATATATATATATATATATATATATATATATAAACTACCATCTTGTAGAGTAATATTTTCGTCCTGGGCCGTAGGGCCATGAAAGGAAATGTAGGGTGTTTTCAGTGTCTGTGTAGGGCGAAGAAATTTTAGAGGTTGGCAACACTACAAGCCACTGCTGCCAGCCAGTCAGAGAGCAGACACAGAGGGGAGTTCATTCTTAAATTGCAGTATAGTTTCACTGAGGGCAACCCGACAGCCACAGAAGGAGCCCACAGAGGACCATATACAGCGCGACTGGCTCCGGGCGACAAAGACATAAGTCCGCCCTAGCCACGCGCCCCTATGACCCAGAGCTCGCCCCCTGCCACCATAGCAGGAGAGCGAGACTACCTTCCAGGTGAGCAGACCACCGACAAGCACGGGTTGGAGTGTTACTCCAGCTCCAGTCAACATCCTGAGACAGCTGGTAGCTGCTCAACCTTCCTACAGGAGATGCCCTGCAGCTGCTCCGGAGGCATCCAGGAGATGGCAGGTAGCCGCTCCCACATTCGTCAAGAGATGGCCAGTAGCCAATCTAAAGGTGCCCCTCAAGAGATGGCCCGCTCGACTTTTCTACAGGAGATGGCCTGCAGCCGCTCCAGAGGTAACCAGGAGATGGCCAGTAGCCGCTCCCGTCTTCATCAGGAAACGGCTGGTAGCCGCTCCGAAGGTGGCCCTGAGTTGGCCTGTAGCCGCTCCCTCCCCCAGGCCACGGCCAGTAGCCGTGCCTTAACGACGGCCGGTAGCTGTGCCCCTAGAAGCCCACGGCCAGTAGCCGGACCCTACGGTAGGAGACAGCCGATAGCAGCTCTTCCGGCAGGTGCTGACTACTGCCCACCAACCTACAACCTAGAGGGAGCCCCAAGCCTGGAGGAGTACTGGAGGGGCCCCGTGACTATCTCTGGGCTCTTCTCCCTGCAGCCGGTTGCTGAGAGGACTCGCCTGATGGACCCCGATGTAGGCCGACACCGCAGCCCCCTCCTGACAGTGTCCCTGACCACCGGGGACCGCAGCTCTTGGGACCTCCAGACTGCCCCCAGGACCCCCGGGCGGGACCTCCCTACACCCCAACGCCGGAGATATTTGTCCTCCGTCAGGCGCCTGAGCGAGAAGTTCAGGCAGCTATTCAACCCCAGCCCTAAGGGCCAGACTACCGCCCCAGGCCCAAAAGCGCAGGACCCTTCGCCACCAGCAGCCACGGACGAGAGAGGACGCCCCTATGCGTGATCCCATGGCCCCTGAACACAGAGGCCCCTGCAGAACTCAGCCCCATCAGTAGTGAGGCTGAGTCACCTCCACCGCCCTTGTACCTGACCACCATGACGCCCAGACCCGAAAGTGAGTGACAGTGAAAGCACAGTGTCTGTGACATAGTGAAGTAAAGGCAGAACAATGAGTTAACAGAATAAAGGAAGTCAGTGAGAAAAGCATCAGTAACAGGAAAAAAGAGTGGTGGAATGAGCAAGGTAACAGTGAAACAGTGAACACGGCAAGGCAGTGAAATATAGGTCTATCACAGTGAACACGCTACCAAATAGTGATGCCACACCACACTAGGATCATACGTAGGCCCCATTGTTAAATAAATAATTACCCGCAGTGACATATTGCCACCAATTCCACCAATATACAGAACCTAGACTTCCTGCAATAATAGCGCATAACCTCTCTGCCCTAAATGCTATTCATCTTACCTGACCTTGTCCTGAGGATTATCCTGCACGATACTAACACCCCTTATCTAGGCCTAAGAATTATAATTGTCCAGTATACTTGTATTGTGACATCTGCCCATTCCACTGTAGAATTTAGTAATACACATGTAAGGTTGTTGCCTTGAGTTATTGTGTCCTGCCTCTCTCTTATTTGTTTAAGCTCTGGTCCAGAAAGAGAACCCAGCTACACATTAGGCGTTAGAGGGACCGGAAGCCAACCCTAAAACACCTAGCATTACACTGGTGGACAGCGGTGGTTGTTGACCTGGGCATACGAGAGAGGTAATCAGGAAATACCAGTAGAATGGTAACCAAACCACATGTGCAATTGCCTAAATTTGACCCCAAACAGTATGATGTTCACACATACCTGGCAATTATTAAACCATTGCTAGATATCATGTTCGAGGACGAAAAGCAAAAAATCACGGTTACTCTCCTGCTACTGGGCACAGCAGCAGCCAATATCACACCCAAGATTGTTC
Organism: Coenobita brevimanus; assembly: GCF_032717465.1. NCBI lineage: Eukaryota > Metazoa > Arthropoda > Malacostraca > Decapoda > Coenobitidae > Coenobita > Coenobita brevimanus. Next base: position 6,048,143 of record NC_136997.1, read on the forward strand.
CGGGGCTCACCTGGCAGAATTTCACGAAACTCGTGATTCAGGCCATCACCCCATCATTAGGAAAAATGGTGGCTCTATCCCAGTTGGATAGCCTAACTTTTGATGGCAACTTAGATGACCCATTAATCCAGGCCAGGTGCCTGGTCACCACTGCCTACCCGGAGGCAGATGAAGAAACCTGGGAACAACCCATGTTTCACACACACATATCAGGATCCTCCCCAGTTTCATCAAAAAACATTTTATCATACATGACCCTATGGGAGACCTCAATAAAGATATCCAAGTAATGAGGCACCTTCTAGCCATCCACTTGACCCCTCAACACATTGGCGCAATCGATCAGTTTCCCATGGACATCATAGCGATTGACCCGTGGATATTATTTTATTGCTTGCAGCCACGAATGCCCCATTCATGACATCTGCAAGCAGCTAAAAGCTGCCTGGTGCAGCAGAATGACCCGAGGGCACCTATAAGCCGCCCCACTATACGCCAATTGCCTCGAGCTTAGGGGAAACAAAAACCGAAAGGAAAAGCACAGAAGACGCCCACCACCGCCCCCGCACCCCCCTATCCTAGCGGGGGCCACCTCACATCCCCCCCTCAGTCTACAACAGGGGGAAATGGCATGTTTCCTTTCACTCTCCTCCCTCTATCTCTTCTCGTTTACCCTTCTCTTTCTCTGACCCACCCTCACCCACCTCCTCTTTCTTGTTCACCTCCCCTACCCCACCTTCAACCTCACCATCCCCACGGACCCCCAACTCATCCCCAATAACCTCACCAGATGCCTCACCGCCCACCACACCCTGCACCCCATCACCCGCCACTCCACCATGATCTCAGCCCCCTGCCGCCACCTACACCACCCCGTCACCAACACCGCATGGCCGCACTTCCCCCTCACCACCGGCCCCTTCACCTACCACACCTCATGCTGCCTTACCTCACCTCCAATGCCACACGCCACCCGCCACACCCCACTCCTCAGCTCTGGCCACCCCACCGCCACCACGAAACACTTGGACGGCACCACAAGACCTCACTCCCTCCCTGTCTCATGCCCCCACACCTGTTGCCTCACCACCACCACAAATTCTGTTCCACAGCCAGCCTCCCACCTCTTCACCTCCAGCCCCTTCGCCCTCCATGCCTAACGCCACCTCACCTGCCACATCACCACCGCTACCAACCTCCAGTACCAGAGCACCCTCACACCCCCACACACCACCCACATCAAGCCCCACTGCCTCACCCACGCCTACCATCGGAGCACCTCTTGCACCTACCCCACCCTGGCGCACCACCTCCACCACCACACCACACGCAGCCAAAGCACCGAAGGGCCGCACACCCACTTCACCACCCACCCTCACCCTAAAACCTGCCATCAACCGCTCTGGCTGCCTTTCACACCTGCCCACAGGACACATCACCACCTCCCCAACCCCAACCCCACCTTCTCCACTGCCAACCACCGCCACCAACCCTCCCCCTAACTCATATGACTGCTACATTTCCCCCTTGCCATCTCTCTCCCCCTCTCCCTCCTCCACCACCTCCACCTCACTCCCCGCCATGCTGCCTCACACCTCACCTGAGGGTTCATCAACACCACCAACTCCGGACCTCTCCCCCACCTCCTCACCACCAACCACTCCATTCCCCACGCCCAGCACCACATGCCCTGCCCACACGCCCACACTTCCTCCACCCACCACACCCCCGCTCCAACCATCGTCCACCCCCAGCCCCAAGTCTCCATGTCCGCCACCCACACATCCCCCCTTGGCCCCGCCTGCACCATCCCCCACACCAGATCCCACCTGCACTGACACGCACCCATTACACCACCACCCACTGGGCCTAAACCCCACTCAACGCCCCGTGCTACATCCACTCCCACCACCTCACATCTGCCCTCGCACACCCCGTGCACCTCACACACATGCTGACACCACACACCCACATCACCACCCACACCCACCCTTAGAACAACCATCACATGCTCTGGCTGCCTCTCACACCCACCCGCCCAATACACCAACACTCCCACCCCACCCACCTTGCAGAAAAACCACACTTCCCCCCCTGCCCTAAAACATCTCACATTCATGCTACACCGTGCCCAAATCCCAGCCACCTATGCTCCCCAGAGATGTTGCGCCGCATTACCCCGGCATAAAACCCCACACTCGACGTCCATTCCCAGCATTCAGCACAGCCCTGCACAGAAGACAACACCTACCACCATGAGGATTCACCGAGCCATATGGACGCCACCCTTCGGACGGAAACATCGAGTCCATGGACCCCACCACCTCCCATGACTCCTCTACTCCTCCACCGATCCATCCACCCTTTTCATCACCTGTGATGCTCAGCTAGACGAGAATCTGCCACCACAGCCTGGCACGCCCTTCTCCAACACCTACAGCCAGTCTACCACACCTACGACACCAAAATTTACCACCTCCAGTCACAGGGACGTGACTTTTTCCCAGAAGACGGTGGTAAAATGTAGTATAGTATCACTGAGGACAACTCAACAGCCCCAGAAGGAGCCCACAGAGGAGCATATACTGTGCGACTGGACTCCGGGCGACAAGGACATAAGTCCACCCAGGCTGTCCCCCCCCCTATGACCCGGAGCTTGCCCACCGCCACCATAGCAGGAAAGCAAGACTACCTTCCGGGCGAGCCAACCACAGACAACCACGGGATGGAGCTGTTACTCCAGCTCCAGTCAGCACCCCTGAGACAGCTGGTAGCCACTCAACCCTCCTACAGGAGACGGCCTGCAGCCGCTCTGGGGGTAACCAGGAGACGGCCAGAAGCCACTCTGAAGGTGTCCCTAACGAGACGCCCGGTAGCCACTCAACCCTCCTACAAAAGACAGCCTACAGCCGCTCCAGAGGTAACCAGGAGACGGATAGTACCCGCTCCTGCCTTCGTCAGGAGATGGCCAGTAGCTGCTCTGAAGGTGCCCCTAACGAGATGGCCGGTAGCCGCTCAACCCTCCTACAGGAGACGGCCTGCAGCCGCTCTGGAGGTAACAAGGAGACGGCTGGTAGCCGCTCCCGCCTTTATCAGGAGATGCCCAGTAGCCACTCTGAAGGTGCCCCTAACTAGATAGCCTGTAGCTGATCGACCCTCCTACAGGAGACGGCCTGCAGCCGCTCTGGAGGCAACCAGGGGACGGCTGGTAGCCGCTCCTGCCTTCATCAGGAGACTGCCAGTAGACGCTCTGAAGGTGCCCTTGAGTCGCCCTGTAGCTGCTCCCTCCCTCAGGCCACGGCCAGTAGCCGGGCCTTAGCGGCGGCCAGTAGCCACGCCCCTAGAAGGCCACGGCCAGTAGCAGGGCCTTACGGTAGGAGATGGCCGGTAGTCGCTCCTCTGTCAAGTGCTGACTTCTGCCCACTAATCTACGACCCAGAGGGAGCCCCCAGCCTGGAGGAGGACTGGAGAGGCCCAGTGACTATCACCGGGCTCTTCTCCCTGCAGCCTGTTCCTGAGAGGACTCACCTGACGGACCCCAAAGTAGGCCAACACTGCAGTCCCCTCCTGACAGCGTCCCTGACCACAGGGGACCACAGCTCTTGGGACCTCCAGACCGCCACCAGGACCCCCGGGTGGGACCTCCCTATACCCCGATGCTGGAGATCTTTGTCCTTCGTCAGGCACCTGAGCGAGAAGTTCAGGCAGCTATTCAACCCCAGCCCTGAGGGCCAGACTCCTGCCCCAACCCCCAAAGCGCGGGACCCTTCACCATCAGCAGCCCCGGACGAGAGAGGACGTCCCTACACGTGATCCCATGGCCCCTGAACACAGAGGCCCCTGCGGAACTCAGCCCCATCAGTAGTGAGGCTGTCACCTCCGCCGCCCTTGTACCTGACTGCTACGACATCCAGATCTGAAAGTGAGTGACAGTGAAAGCACAGTGTCCGTGACAAAGTGAAGTAAAGGCAGAACAGTGAGTTAATAGAATAAAGGAAGTCAGTGAGGAAAGCATCAGCAACAGGAAAAAAGAGTGGTGGAATGAGTAAGGTAACAGTGAATCAGTGAACATGGCAAGACAGTGAAATACATGTCTATCACAGTGAACACGCTACCAAATAGTGACGCCGCACCACACTAAGATCATACATAGGCTCCAGTGTTAAAGAAATAATAACCCGCAGTGAAACAGTGCTACTAATTCCACCAATATACAGAACCTAAACTTCCTACAATAAAAATCCATAACCTCTCAGCCCTAAGTGCTATTCATCTTACCTGACCTTGTCCTGAGTTGTATCCTCCGCGATACTAACACCCCATATCTAGGCCTAAGAATTATAGTTGTCCAGTATACCTGTATTTGTGGCATCTGCCCATTCCACTGTAGAATTTAGTAATACACATGTAAGGTTGTTGGCTTGAGTTTTTGTGCCCTGCCTCTCTCTTATTTGTCTAAGCTCTGGTCTGGAAAGAGAACTCAGCTACACTCTAGGCGTTAGAGCAGTGTTTCTCAACTGGTGGTCCATGATGACTTTTTGGGTGGTCCACAGGACGTTCACTATATTTGGTAATAAACTGGAGATTGGTGCACATATTTTTAGATTTATTGAAAATTCAGTACGAAAAATTTTATCAAAAAAAATAATTGGCCATTCATTGTATTGTATTAATCCTATTGATTATTCCAGTATGACTGATATTTACCCAGATCTGTAAACACATGCTGTCAGATGTCTTCTGCCATTTGCATCAACTTCCATGGGTGAGAGTAGATTTTCATGTTTGTTGCACATTAAGTCCAAAGAGAGGAATCGGCTTACAGTGGAAAGCGATATTCATTGTGCATTACCAAGTACCATTCGTAACATTAAGGTTCTGTAAGGGCTGGGCACGTATGAACACAGTTACTTTGTCATACTCTAGTATGATATCTTTCCATGTCACTATAATAATCTCTTGGAACTGGTAGAGTATAAAGCTGCTTTTAGTAGAATATACGGCATTATTTAACATGGCACGTTCAGTAGGGTACAAGGGCACTACAATACGAAAAAACAAAGAAGTCCATTCCACGAAATAAATTAGTTTGGTTTGGTTCGTTGCAGCTTAACCTAACCAAATATGTCACTGTCACCTAACCAATCACAGCCAACCTAATAGTTATTTTGTACTTGCCTCAAAAGTGAATGTTAAAATACTGTGCCTTGAAGCACATGGGAATACAGAGTGATATATAATGTGTTGTTTTATTAGCTTGGATAAGCAGAATGAGTGGTCGGCAACATCTTTCAGGGTCTCAGAGACGTAAAACAGCGAGTAAAAAGGCTAAAGACGGAAAGAAGTAAAGGAAGCTTCATAATTTCAAGCTGCAAAATCAAGCGCCAGATAAAGTAGAAGGTTCCCATTTTTGTTATACGTTAGTCATTATTGCACAACTGCACACACATCACACTCACACAGCCTATATAGATAGACAGATAGATATAGATAGATAGATAGATAGATATAATCACACAGCCTATATATATATATATATATATATATATATATATATATATATATATGGAGCCTCTGTGGTACAGTGGAAGAGTGTGCGTTTTCGTACACTGAAGAACGAGGGTTCGCGCCCCGCCAGGGTAATAAACTTTGAGAGCGTTCTTCTGGCCACGTACTGCTTGGCGGACATCAGGGGTGCTGTGGTTGAACCATTGTCGCATATTATAAAGCATGCTTGCACCCAGTCGGTTTGCATGGGCCGTTTACACTTGGTTCACAGACTACACACGCATCCAAAGCCACTACACTACAATTACACTTACAATCACTTCTCACCCTACATACAATCTCTACCAGACAGCCTAAGCCACTTGGTAGAGATACATTGGCTGTATCGTCCCCACTTCGGTAGGGATAGGCCAGTCCTGCCGTGGACACTCAAACGGCTGATGAGATGATATATATATATATATAGAGAGAGAGAGAGAGAGAGAGAAGAGAGAGAGAGAGAGAGAGAGTATTAACAACTGAGGATCCAGTAGGGAACCTGATGGCATATATAAAACTGAAGACCAGGACAAGGAGACGATGGACTGGGGCCATGTTCACGATTTATTTCAGGGACGTTTCGAGGAAATCCAACCCCATCATCAGACAAAACTAAAATACGTAACATGACTTAGAAAATGAAGTTTCACCAAAACCTCATTCAAAAATTAATAAAACCAATAAAATATATACAAATTAAATTAAAAACTGAAATAGTAAAATAAAAGAGAAATCATTCACAAAATTATTATTAATGTATAGGTTAGATTTTTTAGTAATTTTGTGAATGATTTCTCTATTTTTTTTTTACTACTTCATTTTTTAATTTAATTTATATATATCTTACTGGTTTTATCAATTTGCGAATGAGGTTTTGGTGAAACTTCATTATCTAATTCATGTTACGTATTTTAGTTTTGTCTGATGATGAGGTTGGATTTCCTCGAAACGTCACTGAAATAAATCGTGAACATGGCCCCAGTCGATGTCTCCTTGTCCTGGTCTTTAGTTTTATATATATATATATATATATATATATATATATATATATATATATATATATATATATATATATATATATATATATATATATATATATATATATATATATATTTCCACTTTATAGGATGATGATGCCTGTAGAGCTTCAAGTTCTTCAACCAGTAAAGCAACTAACAATACTGACTTAGCCACTACATCATTCCCCAGTCAAGAATCAGATGTGATTCCTGTTGATGAACCAGATGTCACATTAGCCCATACTGTTGCACTGAACCAGATCAAAAAAATAAAAAAAGAGTGTCAATCTACATCACAAACTCCAACGACCCAAGTAGCTGATACATCAAAGTCCCCCTATGATAAACCCAGTCAACCAAAATTGCCAAGCTACCCAAGCAAGCAGAATAATAGGAAATTTAGAAGCTTCTGTTTTGATATCTTTTCTTGGTTAGAATACTCGGTCTAGCAACATGCGTGTTACTGTTTTCCATGTAGGCACTTTCCTAGAGCATCTGTTCGTAAGGAGGAAGGACTAGGTAGGAGACCATTTATTGATGCTGGAACAAGGAAATGGAAAGATATCAGTACCCTTCTCAAACAGCATCAGGCAAGTGAAAGACACATTAATAGTATGACAGCTTGGTCTAATTTCGAGGATATACAGTCAGGGTCCACTCAGTCTGTAGCATCTTCTTTATCTTCAACTAGGCAACAAGAAATTGAGGACAACAAGGAACATGCAACTGCATTACTGGGAAGGCAAGGCCTGCCTTCTCGTGGACATAATGAGGGTGGTGATACATTCAATTCAGGAAATTTTGTAGAAATTCTTCACCTAATTGCTGAATCAAATCCCTCTGTAAAACAAAAGATCAACGATATGACCATCACACAAGTCCTCAGTACCACAATGAGTTGATATCAGCTAATGGAAGACATATCAAGGACAAAATTTGTACTGAAGAACAAGAAGCCGAGTACTTTTCATTTATGACTGATAAAACGAAAGACTTGTCAAAAAAAAAAAAAAAAAAAAACACACACAGATGGCTATTCTTGTGCGGTACTTCCGTGAGGGTATTGTGAGGGAACGTGCCATTGGAACCTCCTACATGGAAAAGGCTGATGCTGCAAGTTTAGCTGATTATATATATAAGGAGACAACAATCTGGTTTAATTTGGTCTAACTGTGTGGCTCAGTGTTATGATGGTGCTAGTGTAATGAGTGGATGCTCTAGCGGGACTCAAGCAAGACTACGGGATAAAATTCCCCAAGCAGTATAAATACACTGCCATGCACACAGGCTGAATTTAGTACTGGGCGACTGCATAAAGAATACCAGTGGCCTCTCTTCATTTTTTTCAGTTATTAACACACTTTACACATTTATTACTAATAGTAACACATGAAACCAACTTTTCACAGGGGCACAGAAAGCAGATCTTCGGGTTTTGACACTAGAGAGACCTACTGTAAGTAGACGGTCTTACTATTATAGGTCAGTGTCAAAGGTTAAGCTTCGCTATGGAAGTTTGCTATCAGTGCTTCATACAGTTTCAGAAGGTTCTGATTCAGAAGCCGCAGCAGAAGCAAATGGACTGTACAAAAAGTTAGAGTCTTTCAGGTTCATAATGGATTTAAATATTATTGAACAAGTCCTTAGGGTTACCAACAGTTTGTCAGATCAGCTTCAAGCAAAGGAAGCCTTACTATCTAAAGCTTGCTCTCTCATACAGTCAACTATTAAAGAATTACAGGTCTTGAGAACTGACGAGGCTTTCTCTGAGATTTTTTTGACAAAGCTAAAGATTTTGCTTCACTATATGAGATTAATACCAACTTGGAAAATTCGAATCAGTTGTGCAGACCTAAGAGAATTCAGAAGGTATCATCAGGACTAAAGAGCTTCTTACTGATTCATCGCTAGGGAGAAGTGAGATGAATACTTGTATTGGTCCAAAAACTGAAATGAAAAGAACCTATTGACATATTAGACACATGTCTCTCAGAGCTAGATATTCGCTGCACACAAAACATGCCTCCAATAAAAGCAATGAATGCACTTGATTGCATTTCCAGAGACTTTCTAGAATATGAGAAGCTTTCTGTTATAGTACAGTCTTACAAATATATATACATTGATGAAATTCTTCTAGTTTCCAAGTAAGAGTGACAAACCAAAGAATCTGTTTGAATTATATGGAGAACTCAAACCTTTAGACTGCGCTTATTCAGAAACAGTGAAAATTGTCAAAATTCTTATCACCTTTCCAATCACTGCTGCAGGCAATGAACTTTTTCAGTACTTAGCTTAGTCAAGACATATCTAAGAGCCTCAGTGAGAAATGATCGCTTAAGTGACTTGCTACTTATCGCCTCAGAAAAGGAACTTGTTAAAAATCTTAACTTTGACACCCTGGTTGATAACTTTGCGAAGCAGAGATCACGGAAATATCCACTGTCGCAGTAGTGTATTTATTTTTCAGCGCAATAAATATATATATAGTTTAGTTTTCAATTTTCTCTAATGAATTCTGAAATTAATATAGCTACTATTCTTACCCGAGCCTCTTCCAAATATAAAAACCATCATTTTATTTCTCCCACCTCTTGGTTTAGAGCTTATTTTTTCACATTACTTTATATGGTTAATGGTATTTGGGGGGCTAGTAAGCTAAAAGCTTTCCATTTTTAATTCGATTACAAGTTTACAACTTTTCATTCTCAGTTTTATATTCATTATCTTTTCATTAGGCTGTAAGAATGAAGTAAGTTTAAGCTTTCACCAATACAAATATTTTAATTGCTGTTTGGTCTATTATCCAGGTTCATTGGCATATAATGCAATGATATGCACTTTACCATGTACTTTAAATTACATATTCAACTTCACACAGAAATACTGCCAGTGCTAGAATATCCATTTGTGTGTGTGTCAGGAAGTAATTGGTTAATAAATAATTACATACAGTATATATATATATATATATATATATATATATATATATATATATATATATATATATATATATATATATATATATATATATATATATATATATTTACTGCTATAATTCCCTAAATATAGCATTGCATGTGGCTTCAAAATGATCGCTCGTCACCCCACCCATGTGGGGAGATGGCAGCAGGGGCGTAGCCAGAAAGTTCACAAAGGGGGGAGGAGAGAAAGATCTCTATAGATTCCTGAAAAGGTGGTGGGAGGCGAGCGAAGCGAGCCTCTGCAACTGGGGGGTCTGGGGAGGGGCGCTGTGAGCCCTCCCCCCCCAGGAAAATGTTTGAAAAATAAGTACATTTAGTGGCTTTCTGAGGCTCATGAAAGTATGTATTGGACTATTCACATAACTCATTATAGTTAAAATGGTAAGAAATAGAGCAAGAAAATAATTTTGGCTGAAAAAATAATTTTTTTTAACGATCCTTATGGAATTCATTTTATTCATCATCCACTCCTACGTTGCCCCATGAGAAGCGTAGGAGTCCTCGGCTAGACAAGTTGGTCCTGACATTTAAGATGAGAGTGACTAGCCTCACTCGTACCTGAGTGATATTAACCTTCACCGGCTCAACCCAATTGGAGCGCCAATATAACCCACTAAACCACCAGGCGCCAAAATTTGGTTATACGGTTACCACCCAGAGTCGTAAATGGTTTCCTGGTTTACAGGAAACCATTTGACTTGTCACTCAGTGTAGAGTCACCCACAGGCAGAAGGAATAGGAAAGAATGAAGGAAAGCAAGACAGAAGAAGGAGTCTATAGCCACCCATAGGCAAAAGGACGAGGAAAGAAAAAAAGACTAATAATGCATCTGGGAGTCTCATGTGCATTTTCCTCGTTTTTGAGAGCATAATAATCTTAGCTAAGTTAGTTGGAACCCGGAAATGTCAAAATTAATCTGACAAAAGGTGAAAACAAAAACATATTATGTGTTCTAAAGTAAAGCAATGTCTATCTATCTATCTATCTATCTATAGCCCGACGCCCTAATCCCGCAAAGGGTGGCCACAGACAAAACGCCTCCAAGTCACTCTGTCACCCACCATTTGACTCCCCTCCTCCCAACTCACCCCCCCTCCCTCATATACCTCTCAACTTCATCCCTCCACTTCATCCTCGGTCTACCCCTCCATCTCCCTCCCTCCACCTCACCTACATACACCCTCTTAGTCAGTCTTTCATTCTCCATTCTCTCCACATGTCCAAACCACCTCAGTGTATTTCTCCTAATCTTTTCAACCACATCCACATCTACCCCACAACGTTCCTTCACTTCTTCATTCGTCAACCTGTCCCTCCACGTCACTCCACATGCTCCTCTCAAGTAACTCATTTCCACTGCTCTCACTCTTGACTTGTTCCCCTCTTGCAAGGTCCACGCCTCGCTTCCATACGTCAGGGTAGGGATCACAATACCATCATGCAGTGACTTCTTAACTTCCATACTCACCTCCCTATTTCTCATCACTGCTTTCAGTGTACCAACAACCTTTCTTCCCTGCTGTACCCTTTCACGTACTTCATCCCCCAAAGTTCCATCCTTACTCATCACACTACCCAAGTACTTGAATGCACTCACATTCTCCATATCCTCACCATCCAACCTCACTGCACACTCTGTGACTTCATTCCTCTCAAACACCATAACTTTACTTTTGTTTACAGTAACTTTCAGCTTCCTCCTCCTACACACTGTCCCAAATTCATTCACCAAACCTTGCAACTCCCATTCATCTTCACTCAACAATACTGTATCATCAGCAAACAGCAACACCGGAAGCTTCCAAATCTCACCCTCATTCATTAGGCCCAGCCCCACATCCATTGCCCTACCTTGCACCTCCTTTACAACCCCATCCATATATATATTAAACAGCCATGGAGACATCACACACCCCTGTTTCAGTCCCACATTGAGATCAAAGAACTCACTCAGCTCACCATCCACTCGCACCGTAGCCCTAGCTCCCTCGTACATACTCTTCACAGCACTCAACAATTTTCCCTCCACTCCATATATTCTTAATACCTTCCACATACCTTGCCTATCTATTCTGTCATAAGCTTTCTCCAAGTCCATGAAGGCAGCATACACTTTCCTTCCCTTCTCTAGATACTTCTCCACTAAACATCTTAGAACAAATATCTGATCTACACACCCTTTTCCCTTCCTAAATCCCCCTTGTTCTTCTCCAACTAGCTCCTCTGTCATATGCCTAACCCTATCAATGAGTATTCTACCATATATTTTACCAGTCACACTAAGAAGGCAAATACCCCTATGGTTACCACATACTTCTCTCTCCCCTTTTCCTTTGTACAGAGGAACAATTATACCTGATTTCCAGTCCTCTGGAACCCTTCCCTCTTCCCAAGCCAATCTATATATATATATATATATATATATATATATATATATACATATATATATAGTGGATCGAGAATCATTCGGATTATCTGATTTTTCGGAGTTTTGGGTGGGACCCCTAAGACACTTAATTTCGCGTATGAAATTAAATTTTACCGAATGGATCACTTTTCATTCATTCATAATACAATATGGCACATATTAACATTACGTATTACACAAATTTTTTACTGTAATTGGTAAATTAAGAGATGTTTTGGTTGTTTAACTCAGCAGTAATGCATTGTGTTGAAAAGAGCAGTTGCAGGTAGGTAAATCCAATTAGAGAGAGTAAGTCCAAGGTTAATAATAATATGCACATATTGTAAAAGCACAAAACCTCACTATGTATTACTGTGGAAAATTCCTTAAACCTACGGTACGCCGTCAGACAATTAGCCGTCAAAATATGTACGATTCCCCATCAGGACAATTCCTTGTCATTCTATGAATATACTTATTATTGATTAATTGATACTTTAATAACTCAGTTTCCAGGGGAATCTAACAAAGTCTATGTTCATTCAGTAGCGTGGGCTTTGAATATGATTTATAAGTTGCACTTTTAAACAATAATTAACTTGTTTTTACCACGCTGTAGATGGCTTTGAATTATATTCTAGCATCACCCATAGCTGTCTTCATTAATTTCCATTGGTACTACAACATCCTGGGTGTATTTTAAAACGGCTTTGACGAGGGTAGGTACAAGTATTCAAAAATTAGTGTACTTGCTAAATAAACTGATATGTAAATAAACGACTGGTAATTGTCCTGACGGAGAATTGTTATTGTTGTGACGGCGAATTGACTTGACGGCGAATTGTCCCAAAACCATCCAAAAGTGGTTGGTTGCTTACGAGGAGTCATTCGCGCTGCTGCAGTCGTGCTGTCCACACCTCTCTCCCAGCTCTCCAGCCCTTGCTTAGTGCCTTGTCTCTGTCTCCACGCTGACTTGTTGTGATGTTCTCTTGGAGGCTTGCTTTCTCTTCATCATCACTGCTCGACACTGGAGCTGTGATCGGCCTTCGCCGGTGCGCTTGAGCTGTGTGTGTTTTACCACTGCTCAGCGTTGTCTCCCTGCATTTTTAAGAGCCCTGCTCTTGCTCTAGGGAGTGGTTTTTTTTCGCGTGTATTTCTCGGCCTGCCGTTAATGTCCCTTACCGTAGTACGACGCCGAACCCTGAAGGGGTGCCGCAGGGCATTTCCATGAAGGGGGGCCTTTAGGGCCTGGTTATAGGAGGCGGTGGGGGCGGCATCTTCTGTTAGGGCTAGGGATAGGCAAGTCCCTCACGGGGCAGTGACGGGGCTTCCCTCGGCGCCTTTTAGAGGACAAGGGAACCTCCCCCCGTCACTGTAGGGTTTTTCGTTGGCCGAGTTTTTTTTTTTTTTTTTCTCTCCGTCTTATATTTAGTTTACTCAAATTTGTCAGGTCTGTCTGAGGAATTAATCTGCATTGCAAATTGGTTCTGTGGCTGCCTTGATTTAGTTTTTCTAAACTAAATTTCAGCACTTGTTGTGTGCTTGATTTTATTCACCTTCGCTTGCTCCGTCTTATATTTAGTTTACTCAAACTAGTTACGTCTGTCTGAGGAATTAACTTGCATTGCAAGTTAGTCCCGTGACTGCTCTTAGTTTTTTTCTGTCTATCTATCTATCTATTGCCAGACGCCTCAATCCCGTTTGGGGTGGCCACAAACAAATCGCCTCCAAGTCGCCCTGTCCCCCGCCATTTCACTGCCCTGCTCCCAACTCACACACCCCTCTCTCATACACCTCTCCACCCCATCCCTCCATCTCATCCTCGGCCTCCCCCTCCCTCTTCCCCCTTCCATCTCACTCACATACACTCTCTTCGTTAGTCTTTCACCCTCCATCCTCTCCACATGGCCAAACCACCTCAGTGTGTTCCTCATAACGCTTCCTATCACATCCACATCAACACCACAACGCTCCTTTATATCCTAATTCGTCAGCCTGTCTCTCCATGTGACTCCACAGGCTCCTCTTAAATAACTAATTTCCACTGCTCTCACTCTTGACTTGTGTTCTTCCAACAACGTCCAAGCTTCACTTCCGTGCGTTAGAGTTGGTATCACAATACTGTCATGTAGTAACTTTTTCACTTCCATGCTCACTTCCCTGTTTCTGATCACTGCTTTCAAAGAACCAGCAACCTTTCTTCCCTGCTGTACCCTTTCAAGCACTTCACCCTCCAAACCTCCATCCTTTCTCATCAAACTACCCAAGTACTTAAACGTACTCACATTTTCCAATTCCTCACCATCCAACCTCGCTGTACATTCACTAACTTCACCACTCTCAAAGACCATCACTTTACTCTTCCCTACATTCACCTTTAGATTCCGTTTCTTACACACTCTCTCAAACTCATCCACCAAGCCTTGCAGCTCCCCTTCGTCTTCACTCAACAACACAGTATCATCTGCAAACAACAGTACAGGGAGTTTCCAAACACCATCCTCTCTCACCAGGGCCACTCCAACATCCACTACCCTACATTGCATCTCTTTTATTACCCCATCCATGTACAGATTGAACAACCATGGAGACATGACACATCCCTGTTTCAAACCAACTTTCAAAGAGAAAAATTCACTTAGTTCACCATCCACACGCACTGCAGCCTTCGCACCATCGTACATACTCTTCACAGCATTCAACAACTTCCCATCTACTCCATATATTCTTAACACTTTCCACAATCCTTGTCTATCCACCCTGTCATATGCTTTCTCCAAATCCATGAAAGCCGCATACAACTTCTTTCCCTTCTCTAGAAACTTTTCCAATAAAGATCTAAGAATGAATATCTGATCTACACAACCTCTTCCCTTCCTAAAGCCTCCCTGTTCTTCTCCAACTAATTTCTGTGTTCTTTCTCTAACTCTGTCAATAAGTATCCTCCCATAAACTTTTCCTATTATACTAAGAAGACAAATGCCCCTGTGATTACCACACACTTCTTTTTCCCCTTTTCCTTTGTACAAGGGAATAATTATACCTGACTTCCAATCCTCCGGGACTCTACCTTCCTCCCAGGCCAATCTGCACATCTTCCACATCCATTCTACTACTATCTCTCCCCCATGCTTCAGCATTTCACCACACACTCCATGAATTCCTGGTGCTTTCCCCGATTTAACTTTCTTCATTGCTTCCACAACTTCTATCCTACTGATTTCTTCCTGTCTTCTCACCTCCCTCCTTCTCCCAACCATTCCCCAGCCACTTATACTCACATTACTTCCATCCTCTACGTTCAACAATTCCTTAAAGTGTTCTCTCCATCTGCTCACTTTTTCTCCCTTCTCCACTAGTTATCTACCATTTTTACCTTTCACTCCCCTGCTAACTTCACTTCCACCCTGTCTTACTCTTTTCACCTCTTTCCAGAACATTTCTTACAGTCCCTCCACTTTACACTCAAATTCCTTCCAAATTCCTCATCCACTCTCTTCTTACTCTCTCTTACTAATCTTTTCACCTCTCTCTTTCTTTCTACATAAAACTCTCTCTTCCTCCTCTCAACTTCTTCCACGCCCCTATTTCTCATCCATTCATTGTATGCTTTCTTCTTTTGCGCCACAGCCTGTTTCACCTCCTCAGTCCACCACGCTGTTCCTTGCACCCCCCTCCGTCTTCTCTTCCTTCCACACACCATATCACATGCTGCACATATTTCTTCTGTAAATATCCTACACACACCTTCCACGTCTCCCTTCTCCTCCAATTCATATTTGCCCAATCGTTCCTCCACTTCTCTCTTATACTCTGCCTTTTTCTCATCCTCTTGTAACCTTTCCACTCTCCTTGCAACTACTCCTTCCTCTCGTCTTTCCCTTCTTCTATTCCTCCATCTTACTTGAATTCTAATTCTGGCCACCACCAAGTAGTGGTCAGAAAGTCTACTCCCCCAGCCTCTATAAACTCTTGTATCCTTTACACATCTTCGCATCCTTTCATCCACACACACATAATCAATCATTGCCTTCCTTTCATTCAGTTCACCACCCACCCTTCTCATCACTCGCCATGTATACCTGTGGATCATTTTATGTCTGAAGAGGGTATTGGCTATCACCAACCCCCTCCCAGCACAAATGTCCACTAACGCACTCCCATTCTCATCTATCTCAGCAGGCACACCCCACTCACCAACTATTTCATCCACCTTCACATTCCCAACTTTACCATTCATATCACCAATCAAAAACACTCTCTCATTCCTTCCAAACTTTTCCATGCACACTTCTACATTTGTCCAGAACTCTTCTCTCACTCTTCTAGCACGATCTTGCGTTGGTGCATACACACACACAATCGCCCACGTTTGTATTCTAACTTTCAACTTTACCCACACAATCCTTGACCCAACTGATCCATACTGTCTTATGGTCCTCTTCCATCTTTTACTCACAACTATACATACTCCTTCCTTTGCCCTCTCATTATCACCTACTCCTGCACATATACCCCATCCATACTCCCATTCTCTCACACTTTCTCCTCCCCATTTTGTTTCAGTTATTCCACATACATCCACTTTCGCACCCTCAAGCACCTGGACAATCTCTCTCTCTTTCACCTCATCATTCGCTCCCCTTACATTCCAAGTTCCAATTACCATGTCCTTTGTCCGGTCCTTGGTCATCATCATTTGATCGGTCCTTGTCCGAGGCTTATTGTTTTTTTAGTTAGTTGTTTTCCGAGGAGGGGCACTGACCCTCCGCCAACCCTTCTAGTTGCCTTTTACGACAAGCAGGGATACTGGGGGAATATTCTTGAAGAACCCCCCTACCCCCAGGGTAGGGACACCATTGTGTCCTTTATTTAGTGTGCTTTCCCTTGCGTGGATCTGCCTAGGTGTGCTGATTTATTAAACAAATTAGTTCACGTGGATAGATTCACTCAGGGAGGAAGTAGATTGAATACCACTATAATTAATTTACTTTAATTCTGCTCATCTGTTCACTGGTGAGCTGATTTTTTTGCATCAGCCTAGCAGACGGGCTGAGCACACATTGAACTAAATTAATTACCTTTTTTTTTTTTTTTCCCGCCGTGCTATGCTATGCAGGCGTCTAAACCCTCCCGGCCCCCCGGGCTGACTCCCAACCCTCGGCTCAAGGCACCCAAGCCCCACCTCGCCACCACCTACACCAAAACGCACATGGGGAAGGGTCCCACCTCTGCTTCCCCCACCACCTCCTCCAAGCATCGCGGCCCCCCCACCAAGCTCGATCTCCCTACCACCACCACGGCCACTCCACCACCTCCTAGCCCTGTTCAAACCCCCACCACTGCCTCTCGCCCCTCGGACCTCAAATGTGAGAGACGCCCCTCAGCCTCAAGTCCTGACTCCGCTAGTGGGGACTCCCCCACTCCCGTGTCTGGTGACAACCCTGACTCACCCACCACCCAGCCTTCCACCACCTCCCCCACCACCCCTGCCTCCCGTCCCTCCAAGTCTGCTCGCATCCACAAAAGTATGGAGACCACTCTGGACACCACCCCAGAACCTATCCCCAGCACTTCCTCTCCCCCTGAACCCACCGCCACTGCTTCCTCTAAGGACAAGAGCTTCACCCTCGTCACAAAGGAACCCAGACGCCCCAAGCAGGGAAACCCCTCCACCCTTGCACCAAGCAAAGAGGCCACCTGCCGGTCTCCCCCTGCACCTCGACCATCCATCACAGTGGCGCCTCGCTCCCCACCTCCCTCACCCCACCCGGCCTTTCGAGTCCCTGCCCAGCAGGGATACAGCTGCAGCTACAAGGCAGTTGCAGCCCTCAAGGTCACACTCCCCGGCCTCCGGTGTTCCAACCGGATAGCCAAGGACGGAAGCTCCATCCTTGTGCCTCTGGAGGAGGCCTTCTACAACTCCTCCACACATATGCACAGGACGAGTCCTATCCCATAAAAATCACCAAGCTCACCCCAGGACTGCAAACCACCAAGGCAGTCGTGATGGGCTACCCTCGCAGCTGGCCCCCAGCTCTCCTCCTGAACCATCCGCAAGTGGAGTCGGCCGACCGCTGCCAAGTGGCCAAGAACCGGAAGGAGACCCGACAGGTGGTTGTTACCCTCTGTGGCCCCCTGATGTCAGAGCTGGATCTGGGGAACTGGGGCATTTTCCATCTCTGCCCCTTCACACCAGAACCTCTGCGATGCTACCGATGCCACCAGTTCGGCCACCACAAGGCCACATGTCACAGGCCTGTCATGTGCGGCATGTGCAACAGGCCTCACGACACAGACGTCTGCCTTGCCAAGTTCAAGGCAAGGCAGGAGATCACAGCCCGCTGCCCCAACTACACAGGCAGACACCATGCGTGGCACCCGAAGTGCCCCTCAAGGACAGCCCTAGTGGATCAGGGCCGCCGCCACCAAGTTGCCTGGGTCCAGAACCAGAAGAGTCTCAACTCCACCCCTACCCCCCAGGCACTTTCATCTGGGGCACATAAAAGGCATCCGAGGCTCCAGCCCCCCCTCTGCTAGCAACGGAGGCCTTCCCAGCCCTTCCCACTCCACAGACACCAGCCTCTGCTGCAGCCACTCCCCCCTCTCTCTTCCAACCCCAGCCCCTGCACCATCTCACCCTCTGCCTCCAGCCACTCCACACACCACAGACTCCACCCTCTTCACCTTCGAAGACCTGAGAATCATTGGCAGGGAGATTGCTATCGGTGTCGCCAAAATCCTAGCAAACACCCTGGGACAAAAAGTGGACACCAATCTCATGGTGCAGACAGTGGACATCATTGTTCAAAACATGGCGAAAGAGTTTCACCGCCCCTCAGCCTCCCCTCCAACTCCAACTCCCTCAGCCCCCCTGCCGACAACCACCCCCACCGTCCAGTCTCTCTCACTTCACATTCCGCCTCAACCTCCTGTCCAGCCCTCCACCAGGCCAGGGCTAACCCCTGCCTCGGCCGGGATAGAGGCAGAACAACGCGCCCTCCACCTACCCCCGGAGGCCACTCCTCATCCCCCTCCCCAACTGGACTCCCCACTGCCTCTCTCCGGGTCTTACAGTGGAACTGCCTAGGGGCTTGAAGCAAGCTCGCCCACCTTCAAGAGGTGGCTGCCAGAGAGGATGTGCATGTCATCCTCTTGCAGGAGACGCTCCTTCCCTGGGATTCCACTTTCAGACTCGACGGCTTCAGGGGTCATTTGCTTCCCCAGATCCAGGGCGCCACACGGGGACGTGCCATCCTTGTTAGAGATCACATCCCCTGCACCGAATACAACCCTTCTGTGCAATGTGGAGATGGTGTCAAGGTGCAGGGCGTTGTCCTGCAGCTCGCCACTGCCTCACTCAACATCTTTAACATATACAGGAGCCGTGACTGTGCACTCTATCTGGGTGAGATCCTGGCCCTTGCCGCGGTAGAATCCACCTTCATCAGTGGGGACCTAAATGCTCACCACCCTGTCCTCTCCTTGCCCCTCCCTGCCAACGAGGCTGGGCGGCACCTCGCTGTGACCCTCAAGGAAATTGCAGGAGTTACCTTGCTGAACGACCTCTCTGAACCCACCCACATCAGAGGTGGGAGACAGGACCTCTCCCTTGTCTCCTCGCCTCTCACCGGTGTGTCAATGTCGTCCCTACATCCGTTCCTCACCAGCGATCACTTTGGTATGGTGACAGAACTGCAGATGGCTATTATACCCCCCCCCGCCACTGCCCCCCCCCTGGGACCTTCACAAGGCTCGCTGGTGGGAGTACGAGCAAACTGTCAAGGCCCTACTAAGAAACTCTGTTCCCCCGCCTTCCCTCGAGGATCACGCTGAGCATGTCGCCCTTATTCTCAGACGCGCTACTGCAGACAGCATCCCCCTCTCCAGGCCCCTCACCTCTCTTGTCAAGGACCATTGGTTCTATGACGAGAGAGTTCGGGAGCTGAACCATCGGCTGAACACAGCTCGCAAGGCTTATCGGAGACAGCCTTCCTCCACCACCAGGAGATATCTGGCTGCAGTAGCGCGTCATTCCTCGCACGAAAAATGGTGTTTGAAGGACGAGGCTTGGACGAGGTGGTGTAGATCTCTCGATTCGCACTCCTCCCTGAAGGAGATGTGGACGAGGATCAAACGCATTTCTAACAACCGGCCTCCCAAATCCCCCTCTCATCTTGATCCTGCCAGAGAGGCCATTCGTCTTGCCTCCCACTTCTCCGAGAGGACCTCGCCCACTAATCTTCCCCAGTCAGTCAGAGACATGCAGACACAGCTCAGGGGCCCACAAGGGGCCTCTGTCAATGCTGCCTGCTCACACCCTGACAACACCGATGAGCTCTTTACTGACAGGGAACTGGACGAGGCCCTCCATGGCAGGAAAGACACAGCCCCAGGCTCTGACGGCCTAACATACTCCCTCCTGGCACGATTAGGACAGAGGGGAAGAGCTCATATCCTCGACCTTGTAAACCACTCGTGGGTGGAAGAACGTCTCCCTGGATCATGGAAGACCTCCATAATTTCACCCCATCCCAAAGCCACGAGATCCAGCTGCGATGCGGCCCATCTCGCTACTCAGCTGTATTGCGAAGACTGCTGAATGCCTCATCCTTTCTCGCCTCGCCTGGAAATTGGGCCCGTTGCACCCACGGCTCTTTGCTTACCTCCCTGGCAGAAGTGCATAGCAGTGCCTTGCCTCTTTTCTGGGCGAGTTGAGAAATGGTCGAGGCATGGCTGTCTTCCTTGATCTAGAGAAGGCCTTTGAGCTAGCTGATCCTGATGCAGTACTGGCGGCACTTGTACAGAAGGATGTCTGTGGTAGACTCCTCTCATGGATTTGTGACTTTGTTGGACGTGCTGCCAGTGTCTGCTTTCAGGGGCATCTCTCCCCTTCCTACCCACACGTGAATGGAACACCTCAAGGCAGTGTGCTCAGTCCTCTCCTGTTCAATGTTCTCATTAAGAGCCTGCTGTCAATCGACTTTGGCAGAGGTATCACTCTCCTCTGCTATGCCGATGACCTGGCACTTGTTTTCTCCCGTAGGGACTGCTACGAAAGGGCCCCGACTGCTCTTACCTGCCTCCATGACAGATGCTGCAAACTCGGCCTCAAGATCAATCTCGGTAAAACCAAGTTCATGCCCTTTGGCCTTCTACCCCCTGAACGTCCACTCTTCCTTGGGAGGCACCAGCTTGAGCTTGTTCGCAGCCATCAGTACTTGGGGGTGTGATTCGACAGTCGTCTGTCCTTTTCCACCCAGGTACGATACCTACGGGAGCGGGCTGCTCCCAGAAACACGGCACTAAAAGCCCTCTCAAGCCAGAGCCTACGTGCCTCTTTTCGCGTCCTCAGGACTTTCTACACACACGCCATACGCTCCCTCGTCGACTACAGTGCTATCTATCTTGCAGGGCTCACTGGGGCGCAATCTCGCTCCCTAGAAGTCCTGTAGAACTCTGCACTGCATGTGATGCTGGGAGCTCCTCCTTGGATGCGAATTGTGGACCTAAGGGTTGAAAGTGGCTACACATCTCTCCAGCACAGAATCTGGAGTCGATTGACAGCAGTCTCTGCTCAGCTCTGCAGACTCAGGCCTCACCTGTTTCTGCACTTCTACAACGCACCCTAGAGAGGCCCCCTGATGCACACCTGAACAAGGACTGGGCACACATCACTGCGAATATTATCCATGACCTGGGAGCAAGTGATGCCTTCCTCGGGGGCCCAGACCTCCCCGACCCTGCCTACACCCCTCCCCCTCCATGGCTGCCACCCACGATCTAGAGTGTTGCCCCCTCTGCTGCCTGCCCCAGAGCATCTCTCCCCACCCTCCTATGCCAGGATGGCCTGAGGAGGATGGCATCACTCTGGACCCCGGGAATAGTCGAGTATTTCACCAATGGGTCCGTTGCTGCTGAGGGATCTGCAGGTGCTGGATTTGTCAGTGATGGCCGCGTCGAGACCTGGCGGCTCCCTTCTGGGGCCACCGTGTATGAGGCAGAGCTTGTGGCAATCTTGGGCGCCTTAAGACACGCCCACTTCCACTGCCACCAACGTGTGGTCGTCCACAATGACTCGGTCTCGTCTCTGCACAGTCTCCGTGCGCAACGCTTCACTGACAATGTGAACCTGCTGACCTCCATACTAGCGGTAGCCAACTCCATCGTTCCGAGTGGAGGGGTAATCCACCTGCACTGGCTGCCCAGTCATGTAGGCATCGCTGGCAACGAGCGTGCTGACACCGCCACCTGCTCTGCAACTCTCCACCCTGCCGTCAACTTCCCCCTTAGAATGAGCCGTTCTCTGCTGAAACGCAGAGTCAACAGTACCATCCTACAGCTCACACGAAGGGACCATGAGACACATGTAGCAGAAGGCTCTTGCTCTGCCACCTGGTACGCCAGGGCTACGAACTATGAGCCCCTCAACACTCCCCCTCACACGCCCAATTTGCTAGTCGTGCGATTACGCCGCCTACGGCTTGGCTACCCCTGTTACTCTCAAATAGCAGGGACTGCCCCTGAACCGTGCCCTCACTGTCACGAAACTGCTGACTGGCCACTCCTCCACTTCTTGCTTGACTGCCCCTCCACCGCCACACTCTGCTCCACCTTAGATGGCAGACTTATAAGAAGGATCTCTCCCTTTGCCACTGCTGCTGACATTGTCGCCCTTGCCTCAACCACAGTCCTACTTGACACCGTCTCCACTTACCCTCCACCCCGTTAACCTCTCACTAGTGACCACGCTATAGGTGGATGATTCCACCCCAACAGTAGCTCTCTTTGAACCCTGCTATTGTCAAGATTCACTCTGGCAGGCCCATATTTGGCCTGGTCCTCCCAAAGGGAGGAAAATCTAAAACATCAACAACTTACGAGGAGTTGCCAGTCCTTGCATTACCTAATCCATGACCACACTGCTCGGCACTTTGGCGCATTTGGAGCCCAGTTTGAATTTTTTTATCTTGAAGTTTTTACTTTGGAGTTTTGTCAGCCTTCTTCAAAAATTCGGATTATTGGGATTTTCGGATTATTGGTGTTCGGATTAATGGACTTTTACTGTATATATATATATATATATATATATATATATAGGCAATAAAAGCTCTAGCACTCATTCGAGCTGATCGTTTTCATACTTTGAACAGAATATTGCTTAAGAATTCATAGTTCTGATTAATATAACTAGAATGAAACACTGATTAACAAAAAACATAAGATACTGTCGAACTCAGACAAATAAATGCAGTTTCATTTATACTGGTACCCTATAACCGCTACCGGTATATCAGCTAAAAAAAACACCAGTTATAGTTACATACATAATTATGATCTCAGCAATTTTGCATGCCATGACCGTACAGTATACTCATAAAAGGAGATTCAGTCTTGTTTTTCTTTTTGAGCACCGATCCAAAATTATGTCTGCATGACGCTGACTCACCACGATTCTCTGTCTCTGTCTCTGTCTCTCTCTCTCTCTCTCTCTCTCTCGATTTATATATATATATATATATATATATATATATATGTATATTATATATATATATATATATATATATATATATATGTATATATTTTAAGATTTATTATCATTTTTTTTTAGCTTTATACAAATTCAAGACCCTCAAAGGGGGGGGGCGGCTGCCTCCTCCGCCCCCCCCCCCTTCGCTACGCCCCTGGGTGGGAGTAGGGGGGCCTTCCAAATAGCTTATGCCCCTCCCAAGGAAAATTGAAATGACGTCCCTGGGTAAAACCATCAGTAGACGTCGTGCTCACTGCTCTGAGTCTGACAGTCACACTGTACTTAATCTGGTGGTACTGGTACTGGCACTAATGGGTGGTGGCGGCTGGTGGCCCAGTGGTGGCATGACCTTGTCCTTGGCCTTTCTTTACGTCTTCTATGTCCTCCGCATGTTGGCGGTTGGCCTGTAATTAGAACATAAATATATTCATTGCATTTACGGTAACTTGCACGATTGCGCAAAGTAGTTAATGTAAGTACAAAAACATTTTTAAAAAATATACTAAATAGTCTCTTTAAATCTTTTTAAAGTTTTAATTAACGTTATTATATTTTAGCTATATTTTTACCATACCTGCCCTTAGCCCTACCTCAATTAGACTTAATTAGTTACTATTTACCCACCATATCAGTGATATCATATCACACCACCACTGCCAACATAATGCCAACATCTCAGCCAACATACTACTTGAGTACCGGCTACCACTAGTACCAACATCGCCACCACAACGAAGTTTGAAGTTACCAGTGTAATGGACTAATGGTGTGTATAAAAGCCCGCATTTCTTAGGGTATATAAAAGCCCGCATTGCGTAGGGTGTATAAAAGCCCGCATTGCTTAGGGTGTATAAAAGCCCGCGTTGCTTAGGGTGTATAAAAGCCCACGTTGCTTAGGGTGTATAAAAACCCACGTTGCTTAGAGTGTATAAAAACCCGCATTGCTTAGGGTGTATAAAAGCCCGCATTGCTTAGGGTGTATAAAAGCCTGCGTTGCTTAGGGTGTGTAAAAGCCCGCGTTGCTTAGGGTGTATAAAAGCCTACGTTGCTTAGGGTGTATAAAAGCCCGCGTTGCTTAGGGTGTATAAAAGCCTACGTTGCTTAGGGTGTATAAAAGCCCGAGTTGCTTAGGGTGTATAAAAGCCTGCATTGCTTAGGGTGTAAAAAAGAATGCATTGCTTAGGGTGTATAAAAGAACGCGTTGCTTAGGGTGTATAAAAGCCCACGTTGCTTAGGGTGTATAAAAGCCCACGTTGCTTAGGGTGTATAAAAGCCCACGTTGCTTAGGGTGTATAAAAGCCCACGTTGCTTAGAGGCAAAGCGGGATCATTCATTCCACTGGTACTTCCACACCGTGACACCAGAACCACTCACCAGAATCACCAGGGCCTAAATAGTACCACAACTACCAGTACCACCACTACCACTGCAATTGTCAATACCACCACCACCACCACACCACGACATCAGTCAGTCAGTCACCACTCAGGCACTGACCACCTACCACCACTACCACTACACCACGACACCACACCAGTGACACCACCTACCAGGCTATCATCACTACCACTGACCAGCTCGTCAGCTACCACCAATGCTGATTAGTAGATACTATTACTACCACTAGTCCACTACCACTACCAGCTAGCAGCTACCACAACTACCACTACCTCCATAACGACTACTACCACACCAGGCATCTACCACAACTACCATCTACCAATACCACTAGGCACCACTACCATGATACTACTAGTCTACCATCTTCCACGGTCCACCACTACTAACACATCTACCACGGTTACAATTACTACCACATCACACTACCAATACCACCTACATGATACATCTACCAGACTACCACAACTGCTACCACGCCAGTGACGTCACCTACCAGTCAATATAATATAATATTATTTATTTACCTTGATGAACATGAGACGCTTTAAGATGACATCAAAGTGGGTGGCTCTCTTGCCTCTAAGGACGTCCTTGCCAATGGAAAAGAGGTGCTCCACGGGGATGCTGGAAGGGATGGCTGTGTTGTATCTGGCAGACACAAGCATCAGGGCTGGCTCCTTGCGGAAAGCCATGTTTGTCACTTGTCATGTAACGGAGTAACGTAACAAAAATTGTAACGGGGTAACGGACTAGGAAAATAGTGGAAGTTACTCGGTTCGTTACAGTAAAAAAAAGTATCGAGTCCGTTACCCCCTTACTCAACAATGTCACTTCATTAGTAACGAAGTAATGGAATAATGGACCGGTGCCCACCTTTAGCAAAGATGTGGCTAGATTAGCATGTGATATGGCACTGACACGTCCCGTAACCCATAAATATGTGGTAGAGATTAGGCAGGCTAGCTGTCGCTCTGGCTGTGAAACATCCCTTCAGCCCATGCATATGTTGTAGAGACATAGCCGGGTTAGTGTTCGCTTTGACACTGACACATCTCCTCAGCCTACGCATATTTGGTAGAGACGTAGCCAGGCTAGCGTTTGCTTTGACACTGACACATCTCAAACCAAGCATACGTAATGGAGATGTGACCAGGGTAGCATTTCCACTGGCAGTGACACATCCCTTTCACCCACTCATATGTTGTTGAGATGTGGACAAGCCAGCGTTTACTCTGGCACTAACACATCCCCTAACCAACAGATATGTGGTAGGTTACAGAGGAAAAATTACTGATATGGATATTAATCTGGGCAGACAAACTCAGCTCTTGAGCTTCAATCTTTTGAATTACTGTTCAAGACGGATATTGCAACCTCCGGATTCAGTGATATTACCTCCACAGTTATCAGACATTAAAGTTACAGTATAGAGTAAAGGACAAGCATAGTTAGGAAATTCAGGGAGTGAGATGAAACCCCCACTACCCCCTGGGGGTAGGGGAATTTCAAGATTACTCCCCCTTATCTCTGTTTGTCTTATGAGGTGACTTTTTTTTTTTTTTTTTTAATGTGACTGACTCTGGGCATGGGCTTCACAGCCTGCTTTCAAGGCCCTGTAGTCCTCCTACGTACTGTACATCTCTACATGTCACCACTTCGGTGCTAACACCCACCGTCCATACTGAATACATGCTAGGGCTGTCTCATACAGGACTGGTGTATTGGTATTAGCGGGGGTATTTTTACAACATGTCGGCGGGTCTTCTGGTAAATGAGTAAAGTCTGATTTTCCTGAATTCAAATCCTTAAACTGTTCCCTGCCCCCAGCGGGATTTGAATCCGGGTCCGTTAGGACTGTAGGCCAACTCTCTACCAACTGAGCTACCGCCTCCCCCAACTGGTGGTGGGTTAGTGCCCCACCCCGTAAAAAGAACTAACTAAACAAACAAATAAAGCGCCTTGGACCAGGACGGACCATACGTTGATGACTAAGGAACAGACAAAGGACATTCTGAGGGTGGGAACATGGAATGTGAGAGGAGTGAATGATGAAGTGAAAGAGAGAGAGATTGTTCAGGTATTTGAGGATGCAAGAGTGGATATATGTGGATTGACTGAAACTAAATGGAAAGGTGAAAGGGTGAGAGAGTGGGAATATGGTTTAGGTATACGTGCAGGAGTTAATGACAATGAGAGGGCAAGAGAGGGAGTATGTCTGATGATAAGCAAGAAATGGAAGAAGAATATAAGAGAGTATGGAACAGTGGGTGCAAAGATTGTATGGGTGGGGATGAAAGTAGGTATACAAGCGTGGGCGATTGTATGTGTGTATGCGCCGACAGAGGACCGAGTGGCAAGAGTGAAAGATGAGTTTTGGGCAAGTGTAGAACCATGTATGGACAAATCTGAGAGGAGCAAGCGAGTACCTTTGATTGGAGACATGAATGGCAAAGTTGGGAATGTATGAGTGGATGGAGTGGTTGGTCAGTGGGGTGGGCCAGCTGAAGTAGATGGGAATGGTAGCGCTTTGGTGGACGTCTGTGATGGTAAGGGGCTGGCAATAGCTAACACCTACTTTCGGCATAATATGATCCACAGGTATACATGGAGAGTAATGAGGATGATTGGTGAACTTGTTGAACAAAAGGCAATGATGGGCTACGTGTGTGTGGATGAGCGAATGAGAAGACAAGTGTTGGATGCAAGAGTCTGGAGAGGTGGGGGAATGGAGTCTCGGACCATCACTTAGTGATGGCCAAGGTAAAGCTGCAAAGAAAATGGTTGAAGAGACGAAGGGGAAGACAGGAGGAAACAGCTCCTGTGAGAATAATGGAGAAGTCGCAATATAGTGAGAAAATGGCAGAGTATAAGAGCATAGTGGAAGAAAGATTGGGAAACTATGAGTTAGAGCAGATGGAAGGGGTTGAAGACGTATGTAAGATATTCTCGGAAGAGAGAGGCGCAGCATGTGAGGTGGTTTGTGGAATGAGGAGGAGATGCAAGGGTGTGCAAGGGACAGCATGGTGGAATGATGAGGTGAAACGAGCTGTGAAATAAAAGAAGAAGGCATATAGTGAATGGCTAGCGAGCAGAGGTAGGGGAGAAGATGAGAGAGAGAAGAGAGAGGTATATATGAGCAGGAGAAGGGAGGTAAAGAGACTGGTGAAGGAGAGTGAGAAGAAAGTGGATGAAGAATTTGGGAGGAATCTGAGTGTGAAATGGAGGGAGATTAAGAAATTGTTTAGGAAGGAGGTAAAGAAAGTAAGGCAGTGTGAAAGGGGAAATAGTAGGGGAGTGAAAGATAGGAATAATAGATTGTTGGTGGAGAAGAGAAAGAAATTGAGGAGAAGGAAGGAGCACTTTGAGGATTTGTTGAATGTAGAGAGTGAGAACAGTGCGAGTATAAGTGGTTGGGGAATGGCTGGGAGAAGAATAGATGAGAGGAGGGAGGAAGAGATCAGTAGGGCGGAAGTAGTGGAAGCAATGAAGAAGATAAAGATGGGAAAGGCCCCAGGAGTTGATGGAGTGTGTGGTGAAATGCTGAGGTATGGGGGTGAGATTGCTGTGGAGTGGATATGGAAGTTGTGTAGATTGGCTTGGGAAGAGGGAAGGGTTCCAGAGGACTGGAAATCGAGTATAATTGTTCCTTTATACAAAGGAAAAGGGGAGAGAGAAGTATGTGGTAACCATAGGGGTATTTGCCTTCTTAGTGTGACTGGAAAAATATATAGTAGAATACTCATTGATAGGGTTAGGCATATGACAGAGGAGCTAGTTGGAGAAGAACAAGGGGGATTTAGGAAGGGAAAAGGGTGTGTAGATCAGATATTTGTTCTAAAATGTTTATTGGAGAAGCATCTAGAGAAGGGAAAGGAAGTGCATGCTGCCTTCATGGACTTGGAGAAAGCTTATGACAGAATAGATAGGCAAGGTATGTGGAAGGTATTAAGAATATATGGAATGGAGGTGAAATTGTTGAGTGCTGTGAAGAGTATGTACGAAGGAGCTAGGGCTACGGTGCGAGTGGATGGTGAGCTGAGTGAGTTCTTTGATCTCAGTGTGGGACTGAAACAGGGTTGTGTGATGTCTCCATGGCTGTTTAATATATACATGGACGGGATTGTAAAGGAGGTGCAAGGTAGGGCAGTGGATGTGGGGGTGGCTCTAATGAATGAGGGTGAGAATTGGAAGATTCCAATGTTGCTGTTTGCTGATGATACAGTATTGTTGAGTGAAGATGAATGGGAGTTGCAAGGTTTGGTGAATTAATTTTGGACAGTGTGTAGGAAGAGGAATCTGAAAGTTAATGTAAACAAGAGTAAAGTTATGGTGTTTGAGAGGAATGAAGTCACAGAATGTACAGTGAGGTTGGTTGGTGAGGATATGGAGAATGTGAGTGCATTCAAGTACTTGGGTAGTGTGATGAGTAAGGATGGAACTTTGGGGGATGAAGTGCGTGAAAGGTTACAGCAGGGAAGGTTGTTAGTTCACTGAAAGCAGTGATGAGAAATAGGAAGGTGAGTATGGAAGTAAAGAAGTCACTGCATGATAGTATTGTGATCCTTACTCTGACGTATGGAAGCGAGGCATAAACCTTGCAAGAAGGGAACAAGTCAAGAGTGAGAGCAGTGGAAATGAGTTACTTGAGAGGAACATGTGGAGTGACGTGGAGGAACAGGTTGACGAATGAAGAAGTGAAGGAACGTTGTAGGGTGGATGTGGATGTGGCTGAGAAGATTAGGAGAAATACACTGAGGTGGTTTGGACATGTGGAAAGAATGGAGAATGAAAGACTGACTAAGAGGGTGTATGTAGGTGAGGTGGAGGGAGGGAGAGGGAGGGGTAGACCGAGGATGAGGTGGAGGGATGGAGTTGAGAGGTATATGAGGGAGGGGGGAGTGAGTTGGGGGGAGGGTAGTCAAATGGTGGGTGACAGAGCGACTTGGAGGCGTTTTGTCTGCGGCCACCCTTTGCGGGATTAGGGCGTCGGGCTATAGATAGATAGATAGGTAGAGATGATAGAGGGTGTATTTGCATCAGACTGCAATTCAGACAGTGATAGGTAACCTAGCTACTGTAAAGATTCTTCTTGTACTGCATGATCATTATGGCGCCAACAGTGAAATGCTAAAATTTCGTGTAAGATATTCAGATGAGGCATTATCTAAGACTGAGTGGAAAAAAAAAAAAATACCTTGATGTAGTTACACATTTCAGTGTCTGGAGAAACATGAAATACTTAACCATAAACGCAGGAAAAAATCAATAAACGAACGATAAAGCAAACATTCATATTCTGTGAAAATATCGTTAGGCACGTAATGCAGTATTCCTACAGAAGTGATCTTGAACTCTTACCCTAAAAGAAGTATAAATTTCATACCTACTGTATTTTAGCAGTAAACTGCCGTTTTAGCTACGTCAGTATCATTCCCACGGTAATATGTTTTATCCAGTAATACGTCATACAGTCGAATGTAGATTTTGCATCAAAAGATTTTTTTTTTTTCTGACGAGGTCATCGAAATCAGTTATTTTACATACGATGTCAGATCAATGAAACCATAATACTCCCTTAGAGGTGCATTATTTCACCATGGTGTTATAACCTACATCGATATTAAACATCATGGAGACATGATGCCTTTAAAATTAAGCAGCCTCATGCGAATGACATTGTTTTTTCCTTCTTTCTATCTTTTTAGCCTGAAGATGATTAATAATTAATTACCGATCTTTCCGGGACGTGTACCGACATAGTAATTCCCTGTCGGTAATATGACATTTAAAATTTTTACGTAACGTTACAGGTTAGGCTACCGGGTGAAAGTTATAACTATCACTTCAACGGAATGCTTTGAATTGTGTTGTGAATAGTTGGAAAACACTGACAGATACAACGTAATTGTTTCTGTGCATCCTCTCATGTTTTAATGTGAATGATAGATTGTACATTATGAAAGTGTTTAAAAATTGATCATTTACTGAGGTCAAGGATTTGCCGCTTGCACTGTGATGCTATTATATAATATACAAAGCAGTATCATGATGAGCATTCTTGCACACGGCATAGCTACATTAGTGA
Organism: Coenobita brevimanus; assembly: GCF_032717465.1. Taxonomy (NCBI): domain Eukaryota; kingdom Metazoa; phylum Arthropoda; class Malacostraca; order Decapoda; family Coenobitidae; genus Coenobita; species Coenobita brevimanus. The sequence continues at coordinate 6,079,116 of NC_136997.1, forward strand.
AACTAAATTCGAATCGGGGTTCACTCAGGCATAGTATCTCAAAGCCCAACTCGAATCACATGAAGCTATAAAGATTACAGTGTTACCACACGAAAAGCGGGGTGGTTTACTAGTAACACTCCATTCTATGCTTAACTGTACACTCAAAAAACACTGTGGCTTCTCTCTCTCTCTCTCTCTCTCTCTTTCTCTCGCTACTACTAGTCACTGTCCGTTCACTGACCGCCTGACTGTCACTCACCGACTCCGACTATTTCTTCCTTCACTGATTAACTCCAAATGTCTGACTCGCTCACTAACTGACCCTGTTACTGACTCTCTCTGTCACTGTCCACCCACAGCTAACTAATGTTCAATAAATGGCTGTCACTTCTTTCTGACTGGCTACCGCACACAAACTGACATTGATTCCCTGACTCTCATTGTCTGACTGGCTCTCGTTCACTAACTATCACTGGATCACTGACTGGTTGCCGTGCACTTCCTCACTCCATTCTTTAGTGACTGTCTCAGAGGCAGGATGGCCCCTTTAAATACTCCCCCCCACTCTACCATTAGCGCAGTCCAGAATATTCTAGAGCCTAGGCAAGAACTCACATTGTCTTAAGTAATGATACACTTAAATTAACAACACACAATAACAATAACAACAAAGAACTAATTTCTACAACGTAAAACAGAAAGAAAATCAAGTAGACATGTCAATATTTATAAAAATGTTCCTCACATATTCGGATATACAACATTAACCTAATCCAGTGATATAAAACTTAATTTCTAGAAAGTTTCTCACATCTCTAGATATATACCACTAACCTAATCCAAGCAACCCCGTCCTCAAACTTTAGTTGTCCCTGACAACCACCTAAGCCTATTCGTCTACAAGTACGAAGTCTGTTCAGAAAGTATCCGACCTTAGCCTCTAAAACTATAAATAGCTAACCTGTTGAACTAGGATATTAATCCCCCTCAAAGCAGGCCCCTTCTGACTTCATACACATAGCCTACGTTCCTTCCACGGCCTGAAGCATTTTCAAAGTCGGTTTTCACTATCTCCTGCAGATACTTCGTCGCACTGGTCATGATCTCTTCTCTCGTCTCAAATCTGGAAATCTTCAGCGTAGTTTTGAGCTTGGAGGATAACCAAAAGTTGTGCAGAGCCATGTCGGACGAGTAGAAAGCCTGTCAGACCTGCTGGATGATATGCTTGACTAAGAATTCCTGAATCAAGAATGGACAGGAGCAGTGTCACTGTGCAGCTTCCGACTCGCTGCTTCCCAAAGATCTGGTCTCTTCCGCTGAACTGTATCAAGAAGACGACGGATAACGTTGAGGTAACAATGTTTTTTGAAAGTCTGACCTTCTGGTGCGCATTCGTGATGAACAACACCATGGTAGTCGAAAAGAAATAAAAAAAATTGTCAACATGCAGATGCATTTCACCTTGCTTCCACTGAGACAACTGTGCTTTGGTTTCTGGGTGGTATCCGTACACCCAAGTCTCATCTCGGGTGATAACAATCTTCAGAAAATCTGGATCGCGATTTGCATACTGCAACATGTCTTGAGCAACATTCATCCACGAGAAGAGATCATGACGAATGTGACGAAGCACCTGCAGAGGATACCGAAAACCGACTTTGGAATACGTTTCAGGCAGTGGAAAAACGCTGGTCTACACGTGTCAAGTCAGAAGGCACCTACTTTGAGGGTGTTTAGTGTTCAAGCTCAACTGGTTAGCCTTTTTTTTTTTTTTTTTGAGCTTATGGTCGATACTTTCTGAATGTGCCTCATATACACAGGATAAACTTTCAGACTAGCAGGTCATTGCCTTTGCCTCTGTTGTCTAGGTCTCATGGCGTGAAGACATGGATCACCAATGCTGTCAACGACTCCGTTACTTTTCTGGGCTCTCAAATTATCTCTGGTGTCCATCATGTACTTGACTCTCCCCAAGTGTATTTCCTACGCCCAGATTTCCTGTGAAATATACATCAGTGTGCTTCACAAAGAGCTTCTTCAGCTGCTTCATCTGTGGCTTCTCCAGACACTGGGCATTCCTGGCAAAGTACTCGGGTAGTTCTCCCTGAGGCTAAACAGTGCTCCTCTTACATGCACTGTTTGTTGGCTTGTAATCGACTTCCCAGTACAGCCCCACAACCGTGTCCCGTTGTATCACACTAGGATGAAGTGAAAAATTGGTGTAACATGGGTACTTCTGCCACAGAGTGAAGTAAGGGCCCTGTGCACTACAACTCCCCCTTCTATTATACCTTGGCTCCTGTGATCCAACAGTCCCAGGGCGGTGTGCACTGCACCACTGATCCTTAAGGGCAGCAGCATCACTGGCTCGGAGGGGATAACAGTAGTCCCTCTGACCATCACCAGTAGGTGTCCATGCTACACAGTCCTCAGCAGAACACTCTCTCTTCCTTGTTACATTCACACAAAATGGGAGTCAACCAAGCACTGGTGGGACACCAGGCAGTCCAAGCCCAGGATGCAGTGGTCCTCAGTTTCGGCAGCACACATGGCCAGTGTCTCCTCGTTTCCTCCCCCTCACATTTCAACATCCACGGCTCCCCCAAGCTCAGTACAGTGCCACTCCACACACTTGCTGCAAACTCTCTGGAAGCTGCCAGTGACCTACTTCTTCTCACCGCATGAAGGCCCTCTCTGACCCTGTGTCAACGATCACTGGGCAAGCTACTCCCTCAGTCTCACCATCCCCCTCTGCACACCTGTCTCCAGCACCTAGGGAGTGAGCTGGGTGCTGATCCTCAACCAAACGCTGTTCAAGGACTTTGACCCTGTTATTCACTTCCTGTATTTCACTTCTCACTTTATCTTCCACTATACAGGAAAGCTCTTCCCTCACTTCTCTTACCTGGTTGTTCATTCTATCTACCTTTCTGTACTTCACTTCTCATTTTATCCTGTATTCCACAGGAAACCCCTTTCCACATCTGACTTACCTGGGCATTCATTCTCACTATCTTACTGTATGCCACATGTTGTTGTTTCAGTTTCCAGGTGCCATCCTGCGGCTCCTCACATAGCTGGTGCTGCTCCTGTCTCTGCCCAATTAGCTGCTCCTCTAGTCCTGTGTACTCGTAGTGTTGTGTTTGAGCTTTTTGTTCTTCTAGATATTTCTTTTATTCCTATAGGTATTCTTTGTGTTCTCCTTGCTCTGCTTCTCAATATCTTTTGTTCTTCTGGATATTTCCTTTGCTTTTATTTCTATGCTTCTCGATATGTCTCTGTTTTTCAGGACATTTGTTTTTCTTGTTGAGCTTCGTGATATTTCTTTTAATCTTCATAGTTCTATTGTTCTTCATGATATGCTATCAACACTGCGAATACATCATTCTTTTGTCCTTGTTGTTCTCTCTACAGCACATTGTGAGTGTATCTGCCAGAGATATATCCATCTTTTTGTCAGTCTGTCCATGTGTCTCCATCTCTCAGTACTAGTACGTATCCTTGGAGAGAGCTCCAACCTACTTGACCTCTTCCTTACTACTAATCCTTCTGCTTACACTGTTAATCTTTTATCTCTGTCGGGCTCCTCCGATCACAACCTTATCACCTTAACCTGTCCTATCGCTCTGGCACGGCCTGTGGACCCTCCAAAGAAACGTCGTCTGTGGCACTTTGGAGCTGCAGATTGGGAGCGCCTCAGGCAGTACTTCTTTGGTTTTCCCTAGAATGATTATTGCTCCCATGGCGGGAGCCATCTGAGTGTACACTGCACATTATGGAGGTTTTTCTCTCAGGCATGGAAGTATACATTCCTTTCTCATATCCTCTGACTGATGCAAGAAAGCCTTGGTTTAATCACGCTTGTTCTAATGCTGTCCGCAACAAGGAGAGGGCCTATAAAAGGTACCGGAGCCAACCCACCCCTGAATCACATCTTTTATACGTTTCTGGCCGGAATCGTGCTAAGTCTGTTCTTTGCTCTGCTAAAAATAATTTCATTCATACTAAATGCTCTCAACTCTCCAACTCGAATTCTTCCTGCTCCTTCTGGCACCTTGCCAAAAACCTTTCTAACAACTTTACCTCATCATCCTTCCCTCGTCTTTTCTACTCTGATGGCTCCGCAGCTATTTCTTCTACTGATAAAGCAGATCTCTTCACTCAGACTTTCTCCTCCAATTCCACCTTAGACGATTCCGGTGCTGTTCCTCCGTCACTTCCCCCCTCTGACTTAGATGTTTCCGGTGCTGTTCCTCCATCTTTTCCCCTCTCTGACATCCTCATGGCTGACATTAAAATTTCTTCACCTGATGTATTTACTGCCATTGCTGGCCTCAATACTAATAAGGCATATGGGCCTGATGGAGTCCCTCCTGTTGTTCTCAAGAACTGTGCTTCTGTGCTTACACCCTGCCTAGGCAAACTCTTTCGCCTTTGTCTATCAACTTGTACCTTTCCTTCTTGCTGGAAGTTTGCTCTCATTCAGCCAGTCTCAAAGAAGGGTGACCACTCCCAACCCTCTAACTATCGTCCAATTGCTTTTACATCCTGTATCTCAAAAGTTCAAGTCAATTCTGAATAGATAAATTTTAAAGCATCTTTCCTGTCATAACTTTCTTTCTGATCATCAGTATGGATTCCGTCAGGGATGCTCCACTGGCGATCTTCTCACCTACCTTTCAGACTCCTGGTCATCTTACTTTCGGGACTGGAGAAAGCTTTGCTATTGCACTTGACATCTTAAAGGCTTTCGATCGAGTCTGGCATAAATCTTTAATTTCCAAACTACCCTTTTACGGTTTCTATCCTTCTATCTGTGCCTTCATATCTAGCTTCCTTTCTGGTCATTCTATAGCCGCTGTTGCAGACGGCCATCGTTCTGCCCCTAGATCTATCAACAGTGGTGTTCCTCAGGGCTCTGTCCTATCACCAACTCTCTTCCTTTCATTCATTAATGACCTTCTAATCTGTACATCTAACCCCATCCACTCTTATGTGGATGACACCATCCTTCACCTTTCCATCCGGTTCCCGCAACGTCCATCTCAGCAATTACTTCAACAAACAAGGGATGAGGCTATGGCACACCTAATGTCTGACTTGTCTCGTATCTCTGACTGGGGTAAAAAATCTGGTTGTTTTTAATACATCAAAGACTCAGTTTTTACACCAATCAACCTGACAAAATCTTCCACAGGTATATCCACTAATGTTTAATAATATTCAGCTTAATCCTGTATCATCCTTGAACATGCGTGGGGTTTCATGTACTCGGGACTTATCATGGAAAGATCATATTACATATCTCGTAAAATCTGCTTCCAAGAGATTAGGTGTGCTAAGCCAACTCCGTTCCTTCTTTACCCCTTGACAATTGTTGACTCTATACAGGGGTTTTATCTGCCCCTGTGTGGAGTACAACTCTCATGTGTGGGGAGGCTCCCCACATACAGTTCTTCTCAATAGGGTGGAGTCAAAGGCTTTTCATTTCAATAAACTCTCCCCCTCGTACTGACTCCCTTCAACCTCTGTCTCTTCGCCACATCTTTATCTCTTTCCTATCGCTACTTCAATGGTCACTGCTCCTCTGAACTGTCTGCATGCATTCCTCCATCTCTACGACGGGCGCGTAGCACCCGTCTAACAGCAAACTCTCATCCCTTTTCTGTCCAACTCTCTATTGCAAGAGTTAACCGTGACTCCCAGTCCTTCATTTATGCAACAGGTCAACTCTGGAACTGTCTCCCTCTGTATTTCCTGCTTCCTATGATCTTCAGTCATTCAAACGCAGTGTGTCCAGGCATCTCGAAATGATCGGACCTTGAATTTGTCTCTCTCTTGTATTTTGTTTTTCTCTTGGAAGGAACAACAATTGCGGGCTCGCGGCCTTTATTTCCTTCTTCCTCGCATTAAAAAAAAAAAAAAAAATCTTACTCCTGGCACCAAATTGTTATACCGTAGAGTTTGCTGATATGTCAAGAACGATGCACAAACAGGCCAGGATATTAATACAAAGCTGCTTAATGCTTTAGGACTTTATTCCTTCCAAGCACAGCTTAGGTACACTTACAAAACATCGTGGCTTCTCTCTCTCTCTCTCTCTCACACACACACACACACACACACACACACACACACACACACACACACACACACACACACGCTACTACTTGCTCACCGTCCATTCACTGACTGTCACTCACTGGCTTTCAGACTGACTACTCCATCCCCCACTGATACTAACTCTGTCTGACTCTCGCTCACTAACTGACTCTATCCATTACTGACTCTGTCGATGTCCACCTGCCTGTGATTGACGCTCAGTAACTGTCTGTCACTCTTCCCTGACTGGCTGCCGTACACAATCTATCAGCTACTGGCTCACTGACTGCTTACCGTGCACTTCCTCACTCCGTCCGTTGCTGATTGTCTCGAAGGTGGGACAGTTCCATTAAGTACCCTCCTTCACACTCTACTACTAGAGCAGTCCTGGGCCGGAATGCACAAACCTCCGTCACATGGAAGCCTTTCGGCTGGCCTTTTATGAAATATTAAAGGCGGACCTACGGCTGCCTCTAAGGCACAATCACTACGACCCCTTGCCTTGTCTAAAGACTGGCTTAAGTTTAGTGCATTGGCCTTAGCTAAGGCCAGCCCTAACTGTACGAAATGTTTTGGGGGAAATCTCGTGCGTCAGCTAAGACCCTGCCGACCAATCAGACGGCAGAACACAGAACCACTGGGCCAGTCATGGAGCTTAATGAATCAACAGGGGAGGGAGGCGCGATCGAGTGTTTACGTTACCGGCAGTGGGAAACCCATCATTGTGTAAATGCTCAGGTATACTATATAATGCCTAAAACTTCAAGACAAGGTATAAAATATAATTATCTGTATATATTTCCAAGTTATTCTCTAAATTACCGATTTTGTTTTAGGCAACGTGCGAAACGACCAAACCGCAGCAAGAAGGCAAACTGTGAAAGTAATTTCATTTACGTTATGTTAATTTTGGCTGCGGTTAGGTTGGGCTGGGATAATCTAGGCTAAGTTTAGGTTCGATTAGGCTAGGTTAGGTTAGGTTCATTTAGGTAAACGCATAACATAACGTTTTTCTAAATTAATCCGACATAACCTGACCTAACTTAGCCTAACCTAACTTAAACTTAACCAAGATTATCGCAGCCCAGCCTCTTGTTGTTTATACTATACTTTGCCAAAATATGCTCGACATTAATACCTAAGCATTCTTTTAAACTCCCCAGGTAAAGTATATAAGGTAAGAATGAATTAAGCTTATTTCATACTTTGCCAAAAATGCTAGACATTCCCTAGCTTATCTAGCCATTCTTTACAATAGCTGCCTTAGTTTCACAATTGCCGGTAATATTTTCACAACAGTCAGGGAACACAAGAGTCAGGATAAGCACGTGAAGTACCGGTAATTGATTGAAAACAATCTAGGGTGCAAAGAAAAGATGTCCCAGTACCATTTATGAGGAGCTTTACACCCACACAACCTTTAAAACATTAGTACGATAAGAGGGTTCAGGAGAAACAAAATAGCAATATGAATGGAAACTTACTATTTGTGCCATGTTTTACCTAACCATTGCCTAACTTCACACAAAGTAATCAACCACCACAGTTACCTAGCAGAAAACTGTCACTATAGACACCTTGGTTCACAGATCTCTGGTGAAGGTTAAAATTAGCCCAGATAAAGGCAGCGTGATTGCTGCCAGGATATCTGTAATTACAGCTCATTATCATTTTGTTGCTGTCACAAACAACTTGCACATACAGTGATTAGAACCCTTTGCAGTTGGCAAATACATGTTCATTGTGATCTGGGGCCTTAATTGGTATGAGGGTTCAGTCAACTGCCCAAGCACTTTAGGACATTAGAAATAATGAAGAATTATCACCAAGCCAAAATATGGCTTCATAGCCATGTAGGAGTAGAGGGAAAATGAAAGCCAGAAGAAACATTCAAACATCAAGAATAAGGGTATGACAGAAAACAGAAGAGGACAGTAAGGAGAGAAAGACTGGAGACAAAAAGGCCCCTTTTAGTTGCCTCTTGCAAGCAGCGATACTGGGGATGTATTCATTCCCTCCCTTCCCATGGGGTCCCAAGCACTTTGGGGAAAAAATTTATTCTGTGGAAACCACCTGGTCTCTGTCCTCCTCAGCAAATCACTGGACATCTTAATTTTTCTGAGTCCTTTTCTGTATAAAGCATCTGTCACACGTGATATCAGTCTGGATACACATGACTGACGAATACCATTGGTATCTCCAACAACACTCTAAAAATTCCCACTAGCGTAGAACCTCTGGGTTGCCAAAAATTGTTTTGTAGGCAAGAATAGCATGGGAGAGTTGTGTGACGCTCTCAGTAGGAGGCTCAAGTTCTGTTAAACAAAGGAATTTGCTCCGGGGGAGGCGATAGTGTGTCAGTGCATGTTCATCATTTATGTTAAGGGGGTTCAGTGGTTTCAAGAAACCTCCATTCCCTTCGCAAAGCACAATCTGGTTCACAGGCAACCATCAACTCCATACTGACGTTATAACCAATAACAAGGTTGGTCTGGTTTGTGCTATAGGGAATATTAAATCGGAGTTACTTATTCACGGGTAATATGGTAAAGCTGCTCCGACCCAGCCTCAGCGGCTAAGGCGGCCTTAGCAAGGCTTGCCCTCCCTTAGGTGATTTGTGCATAGGCCTTAGCGACCTACGGCCTTAAACTACCTGACTTCAAGCCGTGTGTAGCCTTACGGCCGTTTGTGCATCCGGGCTTTGAATGTTCTAGAGCCTAGGAGAGAACTCACATTTTCTCACTCAGTACTGTACTTAAATTAACAATACACAATAACAGTCACAAGACCTAATTCCTAAGGTAAGAGAGAAAGAAACTCGAACGGACATGTCAGCATTTTTAAAATGTTCCACACATCTCCAGGTATAAAATACAGTAATAACCTAATCCTATGGAATAACACTTAATTTCTGGAATGTTCTTCACATCTCCAGATAGACGAGAATACCACTAACCTAATCCTACTGGCCTAACTTTTTTTTTTTCCCCGTTTGCCAGGAGGTGGACATGACTGGCGTACTCCTGATAGTGGACGTTGAAAGATACAGCGACATGGACATTAGTGTGCCAGTGCTAAACCTTGGCATCGTTATCACCTACACCAGACCCGTCTTGGCGGCTGATCTGGCCGGATTCGTCAAACCATTTACAGCCTTGGTATTAAAACACTGACAGAAAAAACTAAACATCTACTATATTAATGACTGTAGTTTAGCGCAGACATACTGTGAAAAGTACTACTGAAGAGGCTTTTTTTCCTCTGAGAACATATATAATTTCATCATAAACCCATCTCCGGCTACACCGCCTAGGTGTCACTTCCCATAATTTCCTCCCTGCCCCTCTACCAGCAGCAATTATCCACATGGGGCCTGTTCCTCCCGCAGAACATTTATTTATTTTTTTTTTTTGCTCCTTAGGGCCTATTTTCTCACAGAACGTTTTCTCCTTTGGACCTGTTTTCTCTCTCAACCCCATTTTACCCATGGACCTATTTCCTCCATGGGCCTAATTTCACACGTGAAGATATTCTCCACATTGTCCTATTTTTCCCCATTAACATGCTCATCCCTACGTGTCAAGTGGGGTTGGTGGAGGATTAGTGCCCCTCCCTGTAAAACAATTAACTCTAAGCCCTTGGCCACCCCGTTTGGGATACATGGCGTCTGGCAATGAATGAATGAATGAATGAACATGTTCATCCCATGGATCTGCTTCTTCCCCATGGATCTATTTTCACTATCAACTTATTTCCCTAACTACCAATTTTCACCAGGATTCTACTTTCTCAATGGATCAGTTTCTATCATGGTCATATTTTTAATGTTGATGTATTTTCTCTATATTGTCCCATTTTCCACTATGTACCTATTTTCCTGCTGGATGTATTTTCCCCCTTTGACCTTTTCTCACCATGGATCTGTGGAGGTACTGTAAGAAAATGCTCTGGAAAGAGGTGAAGTGAGTAAGACAGGGCGGAAGTGAAGTTAGCAGGGGAGTGAAAGATAAAAATGATAGATTACTAGTGGAGAAGGGAGAAAAAGTGAGCAGATGGAGAGAACACTTTAAGGAATTGTTGAACGTAAAGGATGGAAGTAATGCGAGTATAAGTGGCTGGGGAATGGCTGGGAGAAGGAGGGAAGTGAGAAGACAGGAAGAATCAGTAGGATAGAAGTTGTGGAAGCAATGAAGAAAGTTAAATTGGGGGAAAGCCCCAGGAATTGATGGAGTGTGGTGAAATGCTGAAGCATGGGGGAGAGATAGTAGCAGAATGGAGGTGGAAGATGTGCAGATTGGCCCGGGAGGAAGGTAGAGTCCCGGAGGATTGGAAGTCAGGTATAATTATTTCCTTGTACAAAGGAAAAAGGGAAAAAGAAGTGTGTGGTAATCATACGGGCATTTGTCTTCTTAGTATAATAAGAAAAGTGTATGATAGGATACTTATTGACAGAGTAAGAGAAAGAACAGAGGAATTAATTGGAGAGGAACAAGGAGGCTTTAGGAAGGGAAGAGGTTGTGTAGATCAGATATTCATTCTTAGATCTTTAGTGGAAAAGTTTCTAGAGAAGGGAAAGATGTTGTATGCGACTTTCATGGATTTGCAGAAAGCATATGACAGGGTGGATAGACAAGGATTGTGGAAAGTATCAAGAATATATGGAGTAGATGGGAAGTTGCTGAATGCTGTGAAGACTAAGTATGATGGTGCTAAGGCTGCAGTGCGTGTGGATGGTAAACTGAGAGGATTTTTCTCTTTGAAGGTTGGGTTGAAACAGGGATGTGTCATGTCTCCATGGTTGTTCAATCTGTACATGGATGGGGTAATAAAAGTGGTACAAGGTAGGGTAGTGGATGTTGGAGTTGCCCTGGTGAGAAAGGGTAGTGTTTGGAAACTCCCTGTACTGTTGTTTGCAGATGATACTGTGTTGTTGAGTGAAGACGAAGGGGAGCTGCAAGGCTTGATGGATGAGTTTGGGAGAGTGTGTAAGAAACGGAATCTAAAGGTGAATGTAGGGAAGAGTAAAGTGATGGTCTTTGAGAGAGGTGAAGTCAGTGAATGTACAGCGAGGTTGGATGGTGAGGAATTGGAAAATGTGAGTACGTTTAGGTACTTGGGTAGTGTGATGAGTAAGGATGGAAGTTTGGAGGGTGAAGAGCTTGAAAGGTACAGCAGGGAAGAAAGGTTGCTGGTTCCTTGAAAGCAGTGGTAAGAAACAGGGAAGTGAGTATGGAAGTGAAAAAGTTACTACATGAAAGTATTGTGATACCAACTCTTACGTATGGAAGTGAAGCTTGGACGTTGTTGGAAGGACACAAGTCAAGAGTGAGAGCAGTGGAAATGAGTTATTTAAGAGGAGCCTGTGGAGTCACATGGAGAGACAGGCTGATATAATGAGGATATAAAGGAGCGTTGTGGTGTGGATGTGGATGTGATTGGAAGCGTTAGGAGGAATACACTGAGGTGGTTTGGCCATGTGGAGAGGATGGAGGGTGAAAGACTGACGAAGAGAATGTATGTGAGTGAGGTAGAGGGGGGGAGAGGGAGGGGGAGGCCGAGGATGAGATGGAGGGATGAAGTGGAGAGATATATGATTGAGGAGGGTGTGAGTTGGGAGCAGGGCAGTGAAATGGGGAGGGACAGGGCGACATGGAGGCGATTTGTTTGTGGCCACCCCGAACGGGATTGAGGCGTCTGGCAATAGATAGAGAGATAGATCTGTTATTACTCATAGATTTGCTATCAGTCAAGGACCCATTTTCTCCCCTGGAGGAAACAACATCTGCACATGGACCTACCTTCTTTCATGTAACTATCTCCCCCATGGACCTGTTTTTTACACATGGACCTATTTTCTTCCATGGACCTGTTTCCTCCATGGACATATATTTTCTTGCACATGAACCTATTTTATTCTATATAACTATTTCGTCTATGGACATGGAATTATTTTTTTCCATACAACTGTTTCCTATGGACCTACTTTCGTCTACAGAACTGTGTCCTCTATGGAGCTATATTCTTCCATGTCACTGTTCCCCCATGGACCTACACCCCACAAGGACCTTTTCTTATGATGGACCTGACCTATAGTCCCTTTGGAACTACAGTAATCGTCTATCTATCTCTCTATATATTGCCAGATGCCTTAATCTCGTGAGGGGTGGCCACAAACAAATCACCTCCATGTCGCCAAGTCCCCGCCATTTCAATGCCTTTCCCCCAGCTCACACCCCCCTCTCTTATATACCTCTCCACCCTTTCCCACCATCTCATCCTCGGCCTCCCTCTCCCTCTCCTCTCCTCCACTTCACTCACATACACTCACCTCATTAGTCTTTGTCTCTCCATCCTCTCCACATGGCCAAACCATCTCAGTGCATTTCTCCTAACACTTTCTTTCATATCCACATCCACACCATAATGCTCCTTCACTTCGTCATTTTTCAATCTGTCTCTCCATGTAATTCCACATGCTCCTCATTTCCCCTATTTACACTCTTGACTTGTGTCCTTCCAACAAGATCCAAGCTTCACTTTCGTACATTAGAGTTGGTCTGTAATACTGTCATGCAACGACTTTTTTACTTCCGTGCTCAATTTCGAATTTTTTATCACAGCTTTCAAAGAATCACCAACTTTTCATCCTTCTTGTACCGTTCAAGCACTTCATGCTCCAAACTTCTAACCTTACTCATCACACTACCCAAGTACTTGAATGCACTTACATTTTCCATTTCCTCATCATTCGGCCTCACTGTGTATTCAGTGACTTCATTTCTTTTGAAGACCAAAACTTTACTCTTCTTTACATTCACTATTAGATTCCCATTCTTATACACTCTCCCAACCTCATTCACCAAGCCATGCAGTTCCCCTTAATCTTCACTTAACAACACAGTATCATCTTCAAACAGCAATACAGGAAGTTTCCAAACACTGCCCTTTCTCATTAGCGCCGCTCCAACATCCACTGCCCTACTCTGCATCTTTTTTTATAACCCCATCCATATACAGAATGAACTACCATGGAGACGTAACACATCCCTCTTTCAATCCAACATTCAGATAGAATAATTCACTCAGTTCACTCTCCACACGCACTGCAGCCTTAGCACCCTCATACAAACTCTTTGCAGCATTCAACAACATCCACTAATCCATATTTATTAAAAATATTTTCTACATTCCCAGTCTATCCACTCTATCATATGCTTTCTCCAAATCCACAAAAGCCGCGTACAACTTCTTTTTCTTCTCTAGAAACTTTTCCACTGCAGACCTAAAGATGAATATCTGATGGACACAATCTCTTCCCTTTCGAAAACCTTGTTTTTCTCCAACTAATCTCTCTTTTATTTCCTTAACTCTGTCAGTAGGTATCCTACCATATATTCGTACTTACCTGACTTCCAGTGCTCCTGGACTCTACTTTTCCCCAAGGCCAATCTGCACATCTTCCATACTCATTCTTCTACTATCTCTACCCCATGCTTCAGAATTTCACCACACACTCCATCAATTCCTGAGACTTTCCCCATTTTGACTTTCTTCATTACTTCCATTACTTCCATCCTACCGATTTCTTCATCTCTTTTCTCCCTCCTTCTCCCAGCCATTTCCCAGTCACTTATACTCGCATTGCTTTCATTCTCTATGTTCAGCAATTCTTTAAAGTGTCCTCTCCATCTGCTCACTTTTTCTCCCTTCTCCACTAGCAGTTTACCCTTTTATACTTTCGCTCTCCTACTAACCTCAACATCCTAACTCTCATTACCTTTCCTGAACGTTTTCTTACATTCGCTCCACTTCACACACAAATTCCTTCCAAATTCCTCATCCACCTTCTTCCTATTCTCTCTTACTAATATTTTCATTTCACTCATCCTCTCCACACAAAGCTCACTCTTCCATCTCTCAACATCCCCCACACCTTTGCTTCCCATCCACGCGTTTAAAGCTTTCTTATTTTTCGCCACAGCCTGTCTCATCTCTTCATTCCACCATGCTGTTTCTTGCACGCCTTTCGTCTTCTCTTCACCCCACGCCCTACCTCATATGCTGCACAGATTTCTGCTGTGAATATCTTGCACACACCTTTCACCTCCCCCCACCTGTTCCAAATCATATTTACCCAATCGCTCCTGCACTTCTCTCCTAAAGTATGCCTTTTTCCCATCTTCATGCAACTTCCTTGTATGTGCTACTTCCTCCTGTCTTTCCCTCCTTCTATTCCTCCACATCATTTGAACCTTGACTTTCACCACCACGAAGTGGTGCTCAGCCCCAACCTCTGTATGCTCCTGCATCCATTACTAGTACATACCACCTCATTCTGTCATCCAAACACACACATACATAATCAGTCATTACCTTTCGTTCATTCGGTTCAACACCCACACTTCTCATCACTGGCTACTATAGTACCTGTGGATCATTTTGTGTTTAAAGAATGTCATGGACCTATTTTTTCCACAACTAACCTATTCTGCCAGCCGACTCTCCCAGCCACCAATCCTGCCCGCCCATCTACCCACTTACCTCACTCACCCTGCCCACCCATCATACCTTGTCCACCCACCCCACCCCATTCCCCATTCACGCAAGCAACCCCACCCCCCTAAACCTCCTACTCTGCCCACCCCATCCTTCACACCTGCTCTGCCACAACCACCTGGCTCAGACCACCCAGCCAACCCACCCATTTAGAGAGAGAGAGAGAGAGAGGGAGAGAGAGAGAGAGAAAGGGGGAGAGAAAGGATTAGAGTCTTCATGACCATTTCTTGTAATCTGAATAAAATCTTGCGTTAACATCAGGAACAAGTAACAGATTACGTTTCCGTACTGAAGAGGTTAAACATACACAATCTGGTTTACTGTATCTCTTGATGTTATCAATTATGACCGTAAGATTAGGGCCGTAAGACTCTTAAATTAGGTGCGATGGATGGCAAGGTCGGGAGTGCTGGATGCCTTGGTTGGGATCGATGGATGCCTAGGTTAAGACCTAAAAATGCTTAGTTTACGACCCAGTGATGCCTAGGTTGGGACAGGTAAATGCATAGGATACGTCTGAACGATGCCAAAATTAGAAGTAAAAAAATATTGTTTTTTATGGGTAGATTAGGTCACGCTGAGTCTGGCTTGTACAAAATGAACAAAAATTGCCATTAAGGATACAAAGGGCAGTATCGAGGCAAGCCATGTATAGGAAATATAGTTTATTACTTTCCTGGTTAGCATAGGTCCCTTTTGTAGGTCATATTTCAAGTGGTTTTGGAGATTTCGTAACACTTCCTACCCAACTATTTGTTTGTACATTATGCCTAAGTATCGCCTTGTATGTTATAAATGCAAAGTTACATCCATTAAAACGATGTAGACAACATGCAAGAAAATTTTTAATTGTTTAATGCTAAGTACATCACTGATAAAAAGGTGCTACGGAGTCTACACTGCCACTGGAAATACGGTCTTGTGTAGTCTTCATAAATATCTACAACATATGTATTGTGATGTTACAGTCGTGGTGTTCACTTCTGGTGATAGCGGTGGTGGTGTTACTGGCTACAGTGGTGGTGCAGGTACTAGTTCAGTATATGCCGCAGCACGATACCAGGTAAGACCAGCTAAGTCAAAGATTTCTTCAAGGTCTTACTCATATATTAATAATTCATTCACTTTAAAAAAGGAGAGTTTTGTCCTGTTGAGGCTAATTTTCAGTACCTCAGTATCACAATAAGAGAATACTACGGCTCAGCATACTTTCCACAGCACTTCTTCCTGACTTGCACCACATAAAATGCTGCTCTTGCCATGGCTCAGCTTTATTGGTGGAAAGAGTACAATTTCACGTCGTTACAGTTAAACTGTATGGTTGTATTCTGCTTTACAGTAATGAATATATACCTATACTGTGTGTTGTTTCAGGATGGTTGGTATTGATTGTGGGATGTGGGGCAGAGGGAGAATTTGGTGGACTTCAGCCTTGTGGACTATTGGCGCTCCATTGGCACAAGGTAATCGCTCTCTCTCTCTCTCTCTCTCTCTCTCTCTCTCTGAGAGAGAGAGAGAGAGAGAGAGAGAGAGAGAGTAATCCCTTCACAGCGATGACCTTATTTGTTTCTTGCCACTCTTAGACGATTTTTTCAATTCTGCAAGGCAGGACGGTATCATTTTCGGCAACGCAGCCTGTACCATTGCGCTAGCCTCAGACTCTGTGTGTGTGTGTGTGTGTGTGTGTGTGTGTGTGTGTGTGTGTGTGTGTGTGTGTGTGTGTGTGTGTGTGTGTGTGTGTGTTTTGATTCCTCCTAGGGTATATGATACATTGGAATGAAACTTCCAAGGAAACTTTGTCTGGTTACTGGGAAAGTTTCCCACTACATGAATTTTCCAACAATGATTTTTAGGGAGTCATCCCCCTCATCAAATTTCAAATTCTCTGATACAGTGAAAGGAGGACAGATCTTGTCTTGATATCTTCCGTGGTGTACGATGCGCTCATCCGTAATGCGATATTTAAGGAACGTGACTCCCCAGTGGTTCTTAGGGGGCCAGCCCCTCTCTCAAAAACAAAATTATCAGAAATACAGGACTGAGAGCACAGGAATTTCAATGAAATCAGCGTACATATTGCAGGATTGGATATGTGGTTTCCATGTTTTCTCTTAATCCACAGGAAGAGCTGAATGTCTACGTTATTCATCTGAGGACGACTTGACAGTGTAGAGGTTACTGAGAGTTATATCTAATTCTGTGAGTTCGGAAAATCTCTCACAAACAGAGTAATATTGTTTGAAGAGAGTGAGAGTAATATATAACAGACGCGGTCAGGCTGAAAAATGTGTGTGATATCAAGGTGTGTGATTTGCTACTGTTTGCGATGTGGTGGTGTATAATGCTCCAGTGGCTGTTATAGCGGTGTTATGGTAGCCTGATAGGGATGGTGTGTGTGTGTGTGTGTGTGTGTGTGTGTGTGTGTGTGTGTGTGTGTGTGTGGTACTTACCTAAGGAAAAGGGCATGAGTGTGGTGATTGATGTACTTCATAACATGGTGGTACTGTTACGAGCGAGGACGAAGCCCTCGCGCGAATCTCGTCAAGTAGTGGCATTTTCTCAAGTATGAGTGACCCAACGCAGCTCGGCCCAATCGGGCCGACGTAATGCTTTTGAAGGCTTATATCTCAGCAACCACAAGGCCGATCACTGAGTGGTTTGCACCATATGATGGCTCAATTCTTTAACATTTCTTTTTGACAGGTTTCATTACACCCAGGCTGTGCACGTGGCAGGTGACCCGCGAAATTGCAGCATGTCAAAAATCTTCCAAAAAGGGCCACAGGCCAGACAGTTTGTCGTAAAGGAATGAAACTTGGTAGGAAGATAGCCATCAACATACTATTGGCATCCTCGGGGTGTAAGGTGACATTACAATGTTTTCACATTTAACTTTCCTCGCTCGTACTTCGCCGACAAAGGCGTTTTACTGGTGGTACAGTATATACTGTAATGTGGCAGGTCCTTCGCAAGGATGTTGCTTGTATCTAATGTGTATAGAATGGTGTGTATGTATGCTATGTGATGTCATGTGGATGTTGTTTGATATACGCTTGGTGTGTGGCATGGCGCATGATGTGGTGTGGTGCACGGTGTACAAAGTGCTATGACGCACAATGTGGTGAGGTGCAAGATGTACTGAGTGCTACGGTATATGATGGGGTTTGGTGCATGATACACTGAGTGCTATGACGCATAATGTGGTGGGGTGCATGATGTACTGAGTGCTATGATGCATAGTGTGGTGGGGTGCATGATGTACTGAGTGCTGTGGTACATGATGGGGTTTGGTGCATGATGTACTGAGTGCTACGGTACATATTGGGGATTGATGCATGATGCACTGAGTGCTATGATGCATAGTGTGGTGGGGTGCATGATGTACTGAATGCTGTGGTACATGATGGGGATTGACGCATGATGCACTGAGTGCTATGATGCATAATGTTGTGGGGTGCATGATGTGCTGAATGCCATGGTACATGATGGGGTTTGGTGCATGATGTACTGAGTGCTACGGTACATATTGGGGATTGATGCATGATGCACTGAGTGCTATGATGCATAGTGTGGTGGGGTGCATGATGTACTGAATGCTGTGGTACATGATGGGGATTGACGCATGATGCACTGAGTGCTATGATGCATAATGTTGTGGGGTGCATGATGTGCTGAATGCCATGGTACATGATGGAGTTTGGTGCATGATGTACTGTACTGAATGCTATGGTACATGATGTGGTGTGGTGCATGATGTACTGAGTGCTATGGTGCATGTTGTGGTGGAATCTGTTAGAGGTGTGTCGTGGTAACAGAAGTGTAACAGCAAACATGTGGTCTGGTGTGGTGTATGATGTGGTGTGGTACTTATATAAGGGTAACCATTACAGCGGTGTCGTGGGAACCTGAGCGGAATGTGGTGCGTTTGGTGGGTGGGATATGGCTACTTATGTCCCTGGTCGTCAGTACAGTTTACCGATCCAACTTGAAGGCTATGCTCATCAAACCACACCTTCAGTACCCTTTCACCACCATGGCCGAGCTGGTACAGACTGATATTCCCTGTTTCACTCTGGAGGCTACAGTTGTACATGGCTATATTGAGGTGAGAATATTCTATTGTTTCCCTCATAAATCCAATTTCATGTATGAATAAATCATCCATGACAACATTATGTTGAAACAATTACAAATCATTTAGGTGGTGGCGACCATCATCCACTCACCTGATGCAGTGTTGCCTTCTTCATTCTTCACCTTTATCATTCTTTTTCTTTATTTGCCCTTCTCTCTTCCTGTTTCTTCCATCTTTCCTGTCACTTTTTATTACTCTTCATCTTTTTCAGGCAACTTTACACTGAATGCCAGGCCTAATGGTTTCCTGTAAGCTAGGAAACCATTTACTACGGTGGGTGGCATCCACTTAACCAACCCATACACGTTCCCTACGTGTCAACAAATGGGTTGGAGGAGGTTTAGTGCCCCTCCTCGTAGAACAACTGACTCAAAGTCAAACCGCCACCCCTTACGAGATCTTGGCGTCACGCTATAGATGGATAGACAGATAATTTCAGTCATGCATCCAATTTTGCTTCTAACCTAACTCATACGTAGCATTACTATGATGAGATTAATGTGTTTGCTTTTGTTATGTACCAAGTCCCACGTACAATGTAACTTGCTATGAGAACACTGTTCTTTGTTCCTGCTGTTTTCCATTTCCGCATAATTATAAAGCAGTTTCTCTGGCTGCTTGCTTTAGTTGTATTTTAAGACATAAGAGGCTTCGTAGTATATATTTGTTTGCATTTTTTTTTTTTATGTCTACACCTTGGCAGTCGATTGTATGTTATATTGTTTTAATACCAACATGATTTCCACTACTTACATTGAAGAGGAAATGGAGGTGTAATGTACAAAATTAATCGATGTGGAAAAAGCTTTATAGAAACACTAATATCCCTTGTAATAAATCCATAGCCATTTATTGCGATGGGGAAGGCGAGGTCTCAGCCTCTGACAACTCCCGACGCATTGTGAGGAAGAGAGAGTGCATCTGACCAGTCAGGATCATTGCCGACTTCTACTCTATAATTTGGAATAAAAATAATAAGGCTCCCCATCAGTGTCAGTTAAAAATCAGGGGTCTGCTTCCTCTTCGTGATTTATTTCTTCACGGAAATAGGGCATTTCACACTTGAATGAAAAAAAAGAAATAAGTATAATGCTAATGATCATGATTTTTTTTTTTACCTCTCTCTCTCTCTCTCTCTCTATCTATCTATCTATCTATCTATCTATCTATCTCTCTCTCTCTCTCCATCACCAGAGAGCACCGCCAGGCACCGAGCTAAGCCAACTGAACGACCAACTGGTGGTTCACAAAGATATCCCCCGCGCCATAGTAGACTTCGGAGCTGGCAAACATGCTGTCATTTCCGACGAGTTTGCTGTCCGTACGACCATTCAGGCTTTGTCTGAGAAGGTAAAATAAGTTTTTTAGTTCCAGTCTGCCCTTAGAACACGACCTGCAGTATTTGGCTTTGGTTGGATTAGTCTGTGTTGGGTTGGGCTAAGCTGAAACTGTCATCTATCTTGGCAATTTTCCCACTATTTATGGTATACCTGAGGAAGCAAAAAGAAAGATAAGGCTTGCATATTTTCTTTGTACCAATCACACCTAGAACAAGACTCACAATTGTCATCTTGTATTCAGGCTCCCAATTGCCCTGCTTGATTTTAAGTTAGTCCGGGTTGAGTTGGGCTACGTTGGAGTAGGGTGAGGTATATTAGGGTAGGGTAGATTGGAGTAGATAAATTCTGGTTTAATGACCTTTGATGGGAATTAATTTATCTCTTCTACCCTTTGCAGACACGGCGTTGCCAGTTCTACATTATCTCCCAGTCCTTCTTTGGTAGCATGAGTGTCAGCTTTGCGTTTCCCAAGGGATCCAAATTAAAAAAAAGAGTGGACGTTATGTAAGTTAAAAAAATAATAACTCATAAAGGGGTGGGGTGCACAGAGAAGCCGAAACCATCGTACTTTAGCTGTGGCATTTTATCCGCAACAGTTATTACTGAATGGCGAGCAACAGTACATGGTAGAAATTCCAAACTATACGACGCTGACCCGATTAATAAGGGGTAATAGTATATGGTTGCACACAACTGAGATGATGATGCGTGTGTATGTTATGCCGAGTTTGTGAAATTGTCCAGTTCATGAACCAACCAGGATCTTCTTACTTAATAAATTGAGCAGTCTGACAGCCTAGTTCAAGTGTAAGGCACAATTGCGGCAAATCAGATCTAACACACTTCATGATCTGGAAAGGGTGTGTGCATATATATATATATATATATATATATATATATATATATATATTAGGCCCTATCCCTGGGGGTAGGGGGGGTTATCAAGAATACTCCCCCAGTATCCCTGCTTGTCGTAAAAGGCGACTAAAAGGGTTGGCGGAGGGTTAGTGCCCCTCCCCGGAAAGCAACTAACTAAAAAAACAAACAATAAGCCTCGGACAAGGACTGACCAAACGATGACGACCAAGGACCGGACAAAGGACATGGTAATTGGAACTTGGAATGTAAGAGGAGCGAATGATGAGGTGAAAGAAAGAGAGATTGTCCAGGTGCTTCAGGGTGCGAAAGTGGATGTATGTGGAATAACTGAAACAAAATGGAGAGGAGAAAGTGTGAGAGAATGGGAGTATGGATGGGGTTTATGTGCAGGAGTAGGTGAGAATGAGAGGGCAAAGGAAGGAGTATGTATAGTTGTGAGTCAAAGATGGAAGAGGAGCATTAGACAGTATGGATCAGTTGGGTCAAGGATTGTGTGGGTAAAGTTGAAAGTTGGAATACAAATGTGGGCGATTGTGTGTGTGTTTGCACCAACGCAACATCGTGCTAGAAGAGTGAGAAAAGAGTTCTGGACAAATGTAGATGTGTGCATGGAAAAGTTTAGAAGGAATGAGAGAGTGTTTTTGATTGGTGATATGAATGGTAAAGTTGGGAATGTGAAGGTGGATGGAATAGTTGGTGAGTGGGGTGTGCCTGCTGAGATAGATGAGAATGGGAGTGCGTTAGTGGACATTTGTGCTGGGAGGGGGTTGGTGATAGCCAATACCCTCTTCAGGCATAAAATGATCCACAGGTATACATGGCGAGTGATGAGAAGGGTGGGTGGTGAACTGAATGAAAGGAAGGCAATGATTGATTATGTGTGTGTGGATGAAAGGATGCAAAGATGTGTAAAGGATGCAAGAGTGTATAGAGGTTAGGGGAGTGGACTTTCTGACCACTACTTGGTGGTGGCCAGAATTAGAATGCAAGTAAGATGGAGGAATAGAAGAAAGGAAAGACGAGAGGAAGGAGTAGTTGCAAGGAGAGTGGAAAGTTTACAAGAGGATGAGAAAAAGGCAGAGTATAAGAGAGAAGTGGAGGAACGATTAGGCAAATATGAATTGGAGCAGATGGGAGACGTGGAAGGTGTGTGTAAGATATTTACAGAAGAAATATGTGCAGCATGTGATGTGTTGTGTGGAAGGAAGAGAAGACGGAGGGGGGTGCAAGGAACAGCGTGGTGGACTGAAGAGGTGAAACAGGCTGTGGCACAAAAGAAGAAAGCATACAATGAATGGATGAGAAATAGGGGCGTGGAAGAAGTTGAGAGGCGGAAGAGAGAGTTATATGTGGAAAGAAAGAGAGAGGTGAAAAGATTAGTAAGAGAGAGTAAGAAGAGAGTGGATGAGGAATTTGGAAGGAATTTGAGTGTAAAGTGGAGAGACTGTAAGAAAATGTTCTGGAGACAGGTGAAAAGAGTAAGACAGGGTGGAAGTGAAGTTAGCAGGGAAGTGAAAGATAAAAATGGTAGATTACTAGTGGAGAAGGGAGAAAAAGTGAGCAGATGGAGAGAACACTTTAAGGAATTGTTGAACGTAGAGGATGGAAATAATGCGAGTATAAGTGGCTGGGGAATGGCTTAGGAGAAGGAGGGAGGTGACAAGACAGGAAGAAATCAGTAGGATAGAAGTTGTGGAAGCAAAGAAGAATGTTTAATCGGGGAAAGCACCAGGAATTGATGGAGTGTGTGGTGAAATGCTGAAGCATGGGGGAGAGATAGTAGTAGAATGGATGTGGAAGATGTGCAGATTGGCCTGGGAGGAAGGTAGAGTCCCGGAGGATTGGAAGTCAGGTATAATTATCCCCTTGTACAAAGGAAAAGGGGAAAAAGAAGTGTGTGGTAATCATAGGGGCATTTGTCTTCTTAGTATAATAGGAAAAGTGTATGGTAGGATACTTATAGACAGAGTTAGAGAAAGAACAGAGAAATTAGTTGGAGAAGAACAGGGAGGCTTTAGGAAGGGAAAAGGTTGTGTAGATCAGATATTCATTCTTAGATCTTTAGTGGAAAAGTTTCTAGAGAAGGGAAAGAAGTTGTATGCGGCTTTCATGGATTTGGAAAAAGCATATGACAGGGTGGATAGACAAGGATTGTGGAAAGTGTTAAGAATATATGGAGTAGATGGGAAGTTGTTGAATGCTGTGAAGAGTATGTACGATGGTGCTAAGGCTGCAGTGCGTGTGGATGGTGAACTAAGTGAGTTTTTCTCTTTGAAAGTTGGTTTGAAACAGGGATGTGTCATGTCTCCATGGTTGTTCAATCTGTACATGGATGGGGTAATAAAAGAGGTACAAGGTAGGGTAGTGGATGTTGGAGTGGCTCTGGTGAGAGAGGATAGTGTTTGGAAACTCCCTGTACTGTTGTTTGCAGATGATACTGTGTTGTTGAGTGAAAATGAAGGGGAGCTGCATGGCTTGGTGGATGAGTTTGAGAGAGTGTGTGAGAAACGGAAACTAAAGGTGAATGTAGGGAAGAGTAAAGTGATGGTCTTTGAGAAAGGTGAAGTTAGTGAATGTACAGCGAGGTTGGATGGTGAGGAATTGGAAAATGTGAGTACGTTTAGGTACTTGGGTAGTGTGATGAGTAAGGATGGAGGTTTGGAGGGTGAAGTGCTTGAAAGGGTACAGCAGGGAAGAAAGGTTGCTGGTTCTTTGAAAGCAGTGATAAGAAACAGGGAAGTGAGTTTGGAAGTGAAAAAGTTACTATATGACAGTATTGTGATACCAACTCTAACGTACGGAAGTGAAGCTTGGACATTGTTGGAAGAACACAAGTCAAGCGTGAGAGCAGTGGAAATGAGTTATTTAAGAGGAGCCTGTGGAGTCACGTGGAGAGACAGGCTGACGAATGAGGATATAAAGGAGCATTGTGGTGTTGATGTGGATGTGATAGGAAGCGTTATGAGGAACACACTGAGGTGGTTTGGCCATGTGGAGAGGATGGAGGGTGAAAGACTGACGAAGAGAGTGTATGTGAATGAGGTGGAGGGGGGAAGAGGGAGGGGGAGGCCGAGGATGAGATGGAGGGATGGGGTGGAGAGGTATATGAGAGAGGGGGGTGTGAGTTGGGAGCAGGGCAGTGAAATGGCGGGGGACAGGGCGACTTGGAGGCGATTTGTTTGTGGCCACCCCAAACGGGATAGAGGCGTCTGGCAAAATATATATATATATATATATATATATATATATATATATATATATATATATATATATATATATATATATATATATATTGTTACATAGCCTATGATTTCATCATCCTTTGTGTAATTCTAACGTACAGTATGCTGCATGTTTGATCACGAGCGTGTTCTGCCTCAGTTCCCCCCTTCTACCGTTATAGTAGAGTAAGTCGTCCTTTCTGTTGTTCAGAGCGGGATTGTCAACTCTTTGTCCCCATGGCTTCATTTGCGCGTCCTTCTTACAAGTTGTATCAAGCTCTGCCGGCCCCTATATAATGAGCTCAGTCTCTGCATCATGGCCACTTAGATCTGCTCCTCATTTTGTTCACATCTCTGTCCTCCCCTGTACAGTTGTGAGTGCTGAGGAAGTCTCCAACCATCTAGCAGCTGTGTAATTTGAGGGTATAAGTGTTATTACATTTTTTCTTGTACTGTGTAGCATAAGGTGTTAATTCTTAGGCCTACTAAGGTCTTTGTAATTAATGTAAAGTTTGGATGTCATTGTTAATAATGGTTTGGATCTGTAATAATTTATCTTGCATTAACTGAGCATTACCCAGTGTATTTTCATTTTATCAGGGCTGACTTAGGTAAATTTACTCCTGCTAATTTCGTGTTAATAGAGGCTATTGCAGTTAACCATATATTTAACCTTTTTTTTTTTTTTTTTTGCCATTACATTGTCCTTATGAGTCATGAATGTTTTGTTGTTAGTTTAAGCATTAAACTTTAACTTGTAATTTTACCTAACTCTTTTGTTTTGAACCTGGAACTTTACGGACAGTAGTGACTCTTAGTATTCTCACATAATGTGTACATTATCTTTCTCTGTTCCGTAACAATATATATATATATATATATATATATATATATATATATATATATATATATGTTTGTGTGTGTGTGTGTGTGTGTGTGTGTGTAGACAGGCAGATGGAGAGCGCAGGATTAGCAGCCAATGCAAGTCCATTGCCGAACAAAGGCCTCACCCCATCTTCCAGCCATCCGCACGACTTCCCTGAATGAGTCTATTTTTTGTCATGTTTTGTCTGCAGTCTTCAGCATCTCATTTCTCCACTTCCTGCCTGGCTTTTTCTCCACTGCATGCAGTCTCTTGATGTCTAATCTGTTAGCCTCTTGCCCCGTCAGTTATCCCTCATTCTTTGCTACATGACTCACCCACCTCTGTATCTTTTCTTTTACAATTGCTATAAAGTCTTTGGCTTTATTCTACTGTCTCATCCAAGTTGATCTCTTCCAGTTTCTCATAGGTATGCGTATCGCTAACCTTTCCATTGCTGTTTGAGGATGGATGAATGTTTTCCATTTTTTTTTTTTCTTTTTTTTTTTTTTTTTACACTTTGAAAGTCACACATCCGAACGTCATAGCTGCAGTTCTGAATTCGTTATATTCGTTTCAAACATACTAGCAAGGAATTTTTCATGATGCTTTTGTTTATCAAAAGCTTTCCATCCAGCTGCAATGTGTCTTTTTATTTTGCTTGCATGGTCTTTCATTAATTACAGTATTTTCCGCATGTTACTATACTCCACTTCTTCAAGAGTTTCTCCATTTACTTTGATGACGCTTTTCGTTATAAGTGAAATAAATGTCACTTCAGTTTTACCCCAGTTCATCATTAGCCCCTTTTTTTTAGATTTTCTTTATTAAGTGTTTAACATCATGATGTATCGGCTGTTTCTGAGATTAGGACAAAGTCTTCTGCGAATCATAAATGGTTTAAGATTTCTCCCACTATGTTTACTCCTTTGTTATCCCAGTCTAAATTTCCGATAATGTTTTCTGGTCATGTTGTAAATAATTTTGGTGACCTGGCATCTCCCTGACAGAAGTTTTTCTCTCTTATGATTTCTGAGTCTTTAGGTAACTTAACTGCAGCTGTCCCCATCCTGTTGAGTAATTTTGCAGTGTTCTACTTTACTCCTTATTCCTGCAAAGGATTTACAATTGCTATGTACTCTACTGAGCACGAAAAAATCCTTGTAGATGTCGAAGAACACAATTACTCTGGGCAAATACTAAAACTAACGAAAGACCGTGATAGCGAAATGAAAAGACGCATTACAACTGGATGGAAAGCTTTTGGCAAACATAGAGACATCATGAAAAGTAGCTTGCAAATATGTACTTAACGAAAAGTATATAACGATATGTAAGGCCAGTTATGACATACGGTTGTGAGGTCAGGAAACTGGCAAAATCGGTGGAAAAATCAACTGATTCGTTCTCAAAGAGCCTTAGGAAGGTCATTGTTGGAAATACCATTAAGATTCACGAAAAGATCAACTTGGGTGTGAAAGCAAACTAAAGTTAAGGACATTATGGAAGATATAAAAAAAAAAAAAAAGAAATGAAAATGGTCAGGTCATGTAGCAAGAATAAGGGTTAGAGAATGACTGGACTCCAAGAGATTTTAAGCAAAGCAAGAATGGCCAGACATGAGGTGAAGAGATGAAACAAAGAAATTTGTAGGCAAAAGGTGGCAAAGAATAGCTCAGCAAATGAATTCGCAGAAAAGGATAGGGAAGGCCCCTGCTCAGTAACGGATTAGCAATGAATGATATATATATATATATATATATATATATATATATATATATATATATATATATATATATATATATATATATGAGCCACTGTGGTAGAGTGGTAAAGTGTGCGCTTTCGTACACTGAAGACCGAGGGTTTGCGTCCCGCCAGGGTAATAAAATTTGGGAGCGTTCTTCATGCCACGTACTGCATTGGCGGACACAAGGAGTGCTGTGGTTGAACCAGTGTCGCATACTGTGAAGTATGTTTGCACCCAGTTGGCTTGCGTGGACCGATTACACTTAGTTCACAGACTACAAACACATCCAAAGCCACTCCAACAGAACAATTACACTTACAAGCACTTCTCACCCTACATACAATCTCTACCAGACAGTCTAAGCCACTTGGTAGAGATACATTGGCTGTATCGTCCCCACTTCGGTCAGGATAGGCCGGTCCTGCAGTGGACACTCAAACGGCTGATGATATATATATATATATATATATATATATATATATATATATATATATATATATATATATATATATTGTTACGGAACAGAGAAAGATAATGTACACTTTAAGTGAGAATACTAAAAATCACTACTGTCCCGTAAAGTTCCAGGTTCAAAACAAAAGAGTTAGGTAAAATTACAAGTTAAAGTTTAATGCACAAACTAACAACAAAACATTCAGGACTCATAAGGATAATGTAATGGCAAAAAACAGGTTAAATATATGGTTAACTGCAATAGCCTCTATTAACATGAAATTAGCATGAGTAAATTTATCTAAGTCAGCCCTGATAAAATGAAAATACACTGGGTAATGCTCAGTTAATGAAAGATAAATTATTACAGATACAAAATATTATTAATGATGACTGACATAAAGAACCCCACATGAATTACAAAAACTTCACTAGGCCTACAAATTAAACTTATGCTATACAGTACAAGAACAAAATGCAACAACACTTATACTCAAATTACACAGCTGCTAGATGGTTGGAGACTTCCTGAGCACTCAATAATAACTGTACAGGGGAGGACAGAGATGTGAACAAAATGAGGAGCAGATCTAAATGGCAATGATACAGAGACTGAGCTCATTATATAGGGGCCAGCAGAGCTTGATACAACTTGTAAGAATGACGCGCAAATGAAGCCATGGGGACAAAGAGTTGACAATCCCGCACTGAACAACAGAAAGGACGACTTACTCTACTATAACGGTAGAAGGGGGGGACTGAGGCAGAACACGCTCGTGATCAAACAGGCAGCACACTGTACGTTAGAATTACACAAAGGATGATGAAATCATAGGCTATGTAACACCTCCCCACAAAGAAAAAGAAATTTACAAAGGAAATTTCTTATTACTCTAAAACAATCTGTCTAAAGTCTAGATAAGCAATCTGCAATAACATTTTCTTTCCCCTTGACATGTTGTATGTCTAATGAATACTCCTGAAGAAGTAGACTCCATCTTGTCAATCTCTGATTTTTATCTTTAAACTTACTAAGGAATTTCAGTGGGTTATGATCGGTATAAATGAGTATGGGGTCAAAACCAGAACACAAATAAAATGAAAAATGCTGTAAACCCAAAATCAAGGCCAAAATTTCTTTCTCAATAGTGGAGTAGTTCTTTTGAGGTGGAGTGAACTTCTTTCTGTAATAAGATACAGGGTGTTCAATACCCTGATAATCCTCTTGCAGCAAAACAGCCCCAGCTCCTGTATCACTTGCATCAACAGCCATCTTAAAAGGCTTAGCAAAATTTGGAGTAGCGAGCACTGGCTGACTTAATAGGATAGCTTTAAGTTTGTTGAAAGAGGATTCACAGTTATCGGTCCATACAAATTCAATTCCCTTTTTCAGTAGGTCTGTAAGTGGTGATACAAGAATAGAAAAGTTAAGAACAAATCTCCTGTAATAACCTACCATTCCCAAAAATCTTTGTAGCTCTTTCCTACTTTTAGGTCTGGGAAGATCACTTATAACCTGAACCTTAGCTGCTGGTGGTGCAACATGTCCATCACCAATTACGTACCCAAGGTACTGAACTTTAGCTTGACCAAACTCACACTTTGATAAATTAGCTACAAGATTAGCATGAACCAAACGCTCAAGAAATTTACTGACATGGCATAGGTGATCTTTCCAGTTGTCACTGAAGATTAATACATCATCAATATAAACAACACACCCTGCCAAATCCTCTGTTACAACATTCATGAGCTTCTGAAATGTGGCTGGTGCATTCTTCATACCATACGGCATTACAGAACATGCAAAAGTCTTTCCTAGTGTTACAAAACATGAGATCTCCCTAGCACGTTCAGTCATAGGTACTTGCCAGTATCCCTTTAACAAATCAAACTTACTTATGTACCTAGCCTTTCCGATCTTGTCTATGCAATCTTCCACATGAGGGAGAGGGTAAGTGTCTGTTTTGGTTATCTGATTAACACGTCTGTAGTCAATGCAAAGCCTCTGTGACCCACCTGGCTTAGGGACTAGAGTGACAGGAGAACTCCACTCGCTCTGACATGGCTCAATCATCTTGTGGTCCAACAGGTAGCCAAGCTCCTTCTGGATGAGAGGAACTTTCACTGGGTTCACACGGTATGGAGGCAATTGAATTGGCTTTGCGTCTCCAACATCGACATCCTGCATCAACACAGTAGTTCTTCCTGGAGTGGCACGGAACACTTGCGGGTACTCCTGCAGTAATGCCGAAAACTCCTGCCTTTCCTCGGGAGGTAGATGAGAAAGCTTAGTCTGGAGATCATTCATGATATCAGGATTCTTCCCCAAACTATCACTCAGGCTCATACTACATGGGAGAGCTTCACTTGCAGACTCGGGTGGAACAGCTACAGTACAGACTGGATTATTTTCGTCCCGCCTGTGATATAACTTTAGCATGTTGATGTGACATAGTTGCTTGTTCTTTCTACAATCTGGTGTGGCGATGACATAGTTGACATCACTGAGTTTCTTCTCCACGAAATAAGGACCACTAAACTTGGCTTGAAGAGGTTGCCCATGCACCGGTAGCAGAATCAAAACCTGATCTCCTGGCTGAAAGTGGCGTAACCTGGACTTCTTATCATACCAAGTCTTCATCTTCTCCTGAGCAGCTCCTAAATTCTCTCTCGCCAGCTGTAAAGCAGTGGAGAGCCGTTCTTTGAACTTCATCACATACTCCAGCAGGTTGACGTCATCTTCCTCCGACAGCCAGCATTCCTTGAGTAGCTTAAGAGGTCCTCTTACTTCATGGCCAAACAGTAGTTCAAAAGGTGAGAAGCCCAGTGATTCATTTGGAGATTCTCTTGCAGCAAACACAACGAATGGAAGACCTTTATCCCAGTCTTTCTGATGTTCCAAACAGTATTTCTTGAGCATCGATTTGAGTGTTTGATGATATCTCTCCAACGCTCCTTGGGTCTGGGGATGATAAGCTGAAGACGTGATCTGGGTGATGCCCAACTCTTTCAGAGACTGCTTGAAAACATTTGACATGAAATTACTTCCTCGGTCTGACTGTACCTCCTTGGGCAGATCAAACTTTGTGAAGAACCCTAGCATTTCCTTAACCATGTTCTTTGCTGAGATATTTCTAAGTGGAATGGCTTCAGGATAACGAGTAGCCATATCAATCAGGGTCAACACATAAGAAAATCCTGAAGAAGTCTTAGGAAGAGGGCCCACAATATCCACCAACACACGGGTGAAAGGCGCCTCAAAAGGAGGAATGGGAACTAGAGGTGCAACCTTTTCGGTCTGATTACACTTCCCCACAACTTGACAGGTGTGACAAGACTTACAATACCAGGAAACATCCCTGAAGATACCTGGCCAGTAGAAGTGTTTCAAAATGCGTGCCACAGTCTTCCTCACTTCAAGGTGTCCTGCCAAACTGGAATCATGAGCCACTCTAATGATATCCTGCCTACAAACACGAGGGATGACAACTTGATGTACAACCTCCCATTCACAGTCGGCTGATGCTGTTGGGGGTCTCCACTTCCTCATAAGTACTCCTGACTTTATATAATAACAAGTAGAAGCACCAGCTGACTCTTCCTCACTGCAAACAGAGTTAGCTAGACCTTTCAACTCAGGGTCAGCAACCTGCAACTCAACCAACTCTTGACGAGACAAATTATCAACACTACGGGGTACTGCCTCATCTGGTGAGTGGTCCAAATTAGCAAGAAAAGTGTCAGCTAGGATAACATCATCATCATCATTATCCTCTAAATCACCAGTAACTTTAGACTTAGCCCTAGTGATAGCACATGCAGGGAACACATCAGGGACATCGCAATCCCGGGTCGCAGCCACTGGCTCACTAGACAACTGAGGAGCTGGACACACTTGACTTCCACCAATATCATTTCCAAGTAAGAAAGTTACACCTGACATTGGGAGTGTCTCAACCAACCCAACCATAACGGAACCATTAACAAAACCAGACTCTAAATTCACTCTGCACAGAGGGACAGAGAAGTAATTATTCCCTACACCTTGTAAGATTACAGTTTCATCAGAGGAATTAACATTAGAGCCTAGAACACTGGTCAGCATAAGGGATTGGCAAGCACCTGTATCACGATATATTTTAACTGATTTCCTGTCATTACTGTCCAGAGGACTGACAAAACCATCAGACAGGAAATTAGCACATGAACTCTTGAGAGTGTCACCCACGTTACTGCTCAAAAGAGGAGCTCCATCATGAGAATTTAAGTTACCCCTCAAAGCAGGTTCAGTTAACTCAGTTAAAGAATTCTGGGAACTCTCAAGGGTGGACACTAGACCAATTGACTGAATATTTAAAGACTCCTTTTTGTTCACATCACGCTGTCTCCTGAAACATTTCTCCGTAGTATGACCAAGCTTACTACAATAAGTACATTTACTTTTCTGAAATCTAGAGGTGGAGCTGGTATTTACTTCCTGAGAAACATCATCTTTATTCTCCTTCCTGTTACCTGTACTCTGAGTAGAGGCAACGTACTTACTCTCAGCTTTCTCTTTTTCTCTAGAATATCTCTTGTGAGTGAGAACATATTCATCAGCTAAAACTGCAGCATCAGACAAATTATCTATTCTTTTCTCATCAAGATATAGGCTTACATCTTTATAAATACACCTTTTGAAATCCTCCAGCAAAATCATCTGCTTAAATTTACCAAAATCAGAATCCACATTCTTAGAATTTAACCACTGCTCTAACAGATCTTCTTTGATATTTGCATACTCAACATGGGATTGCTTATTTTGCTTGTAAGTTGTCCTAAATTTTACTCTATAGGCTTCAGGAACAAGGTCATAGGTCTTAAGAATCAAGCTCTTAACTACATCATAATTATCAGATTGATCCTGAGCAAAGATGCATAAGTTACTTGAGCTTTACCGGTGAGAACAGTTTGAAGGAGTACTGGCCAATACTTTTTGGGCCAATTGAAACCTGTAGCTACCCTCTCAAACAACTGAAAATACTTGGTTAAATCAGATTCATTAAAAGGAGGGACAAGTTTAACATTTTTAGCCACATCAAAATCATCAGAGCTAGATGATCCAGTTCCACCTTGTTTCATGCGATACTCATGGTCTGCCTGAATCCTAGCAAGTTCAATTTGTGCCTGAGCCTGTACCTATGCCTCTTGAATACGAGCATTTGCCTGAAATTCAGCCTCCTGAATACGAGCCTGAGACTCCACCTCCTTAGCATTTGCTTGAAATTCAGCCTCCTGAACACAAGCCTCCTTAGTCTGAGACTCAACCCCCTTAGCACGTGCTTGAAATTCAGCTTCCTTCACACGAGCCTCCTGCAGGGCTAGCTGTAACTTAGCTAATTCAATCAGCGTTTGCTCATTTGGAGGAGTTACATTAAACAAGCTTTTATTAATCATCCCAACAATTTGATCTTTAGAATGATGAGAGTGAACTGCAATTCCCAATTGTTGAGCAACAAGCTTAAGTTCATTCTTTGTTCTGTTTTCTACATCACACACTGTTTGCACATTTGACAAAAAATCTTTGGCTTGATCAAGTGTAGTAATAGTAGACATCATGAATAAGTAACAGTCACAAAATATCAAGCAATATCCTTATGATAATATCCTGAATATCCTGATGAGAGGTCGCCAAATTTATGTTACGGAACAGAGAAAGATAATGTACACTTTAAGTGAGAATACTAAAAATCACTACTGTCCCGTAAAGTTCCAGGTTCAAAACAAAAGAGTTAGGTAAAATTACAAGTTAAAGTTTAATGCACAAACTAACAACAAAACATTCAGGACTCATAAGGATAATGTAATGGCAAAAAACAGGTTAAATATATGGTTAACTGCAATAGCCTCTATTAACATGAAATTAGCATGAGTAAATTTATCTAAGTCAGCCCTGATAAAATGAAAATACACTGGGTAATGCTCAGTTAATGAAAGATAAATTATTACAGATACAAAATATTATTAATGATGACTGACATAAAGAACCCCACATGAATTACAAAAACTTCACTAGGCCTACAAATTAAACTTATGCTATACAGTACAAGAACAAAATGCAACAACACTTATACTCAAATTACACAGCTGCTAGATGGTTGGAGACTTCCTGAGCACTCAATAATAACTGTACAGGGGAGGACAGAGATGTGAACAAAATGAGGAGCAGATCTAAGTGGCAATGATACAGAGACTGAGCTCATTATATAGGGGCCAGCAGAGCTTGATACAACTTGTAAGAAGGATGCGCTAACGAAGCCATGGGGACAAAGAGTTGACAATCCCGCACTGAACAACAGAAAGGACGACTTACTCTACTATAACGGTAGAAGGGGGGGACTGAGGCAGAACACGCTCGTGATCAAACAGGCAGCACACTGTACGTTAGAATTACACAAAGGATGATGAAATCATAGGCTATGTAACAATATATATATATATATATATATATATATATATATATATATATATATTTTGCGAGGAAGAAGGAACCAAAGGCCGTGAGCCCGCAACTGTTCTTCCTTCCAAGAGAAAAACAAAATACAAGAGAAAGCCAAACTCAAGATCCGATCTTTTCGGGATTCCTGGACACACTGTGTTTTAAAGACTGGAGATCATATGAAGCAGGAAATACAGACAGAGGGAGACAGTTCCAGAGTTGACCTGTTGCATAAATGAAGGATTGGGAGTAACGGTTAACTCTTGCATTAGAGAGCTGAACAGAAAAGGGATGAGAGTTTGCTGCTAGACGGGTGCTACGCGCCCGTCGTTGAGGTGGAGGAATGCATGCAGACAGTTCAGAGGAGCAGTGACCATTGAACTAGCGATAGAAAAGAGATAAAGATGCAACAGTGCGATGAAGAGACAGAGGTTGAAGGGAGTCAGTAAGAGGAGACTTAATGAGACGAAAAGCCTTTGACTTCACCCTATTGAGAAGAGCTGTATATGGGGAGCCGTCCCACACATGAGAGTTGTACTCCACACAGGGGCAGATAAAACCCCTGTATAGAGTCAACAATTGTGCAGGGATAAAGTAGGAACAGAGTCGGCTTAGCACACCTAAACTCTTGGAAGCAGATTTTACAAGAGATGTAATATGATCTTTCCAAGATAAGTCCCGAGTAAATAAAACCCCAAGCATGTTCAAGGATGATGTCGGATTAAGCTGAATATTATTAAACATTAGTATATATACCTGTGGAAGATTTTGTCGCACTGATAGGTGTAAAAACTGAGTCTTTGATGCATTAAAAACAACCAGAGTATTTTTACCCCAGTCAGAGATTCGAGCCAAGTCATTAGGTGTGCCATAGCCTCATCCCTTGTTTGTTGAAGTAACTGCTGAGATGGACGTTGCGGGAACCAAATGGAAAGGTGAAGGGTGGAGTCATCAGCATAGGAGTGGATAGGGTTAGATGTACAGCTTAGAAGGTTACTGATGAATAAAAGGAAGAGAGTTGGTGATAGGACAGAGCCCTGAGGAACACCACTGTTGATAGATCTAGGAGCAGAACGATGGCCGTCTACAACAGCGGCTATAGAACGATCAGAAAGGAAGCTAGAGATGAAGGCACAGATAGAAGGATAGAAACCGTAAGAGGGTAGTTTGGAAATTAAAGATTTATAGACAGATAGATAGTTAGATAGATAGATACACACAGTAATACCTCAATATAAAATACCCCTAGATGCGATACCCCAGCCTAATGATGGGGGTAGAGATAACACTATACCCCGCCAAACGATGGCCAAACCCTGGTTTAACGATGGGTTTTGATTTTTTTTTTTTTTTTGTGATATCTTAAACTAAAATTGTGTGTTTAGGTTGATTTATAAATTGTTTTTAGACTCACATTAATATGTTTTAGCCATTGCAGGGGTGAACATTATCATTTTGGGGTACAGTTTACTAAGCTTGATTTTTTCAAGACATATTTGATGGTTTTCAGATTTTATTTGTTGGTTTTAGTGAGTTATTTACAGGTGTTAGGCTTAGGTTAGCTTCCTTGACAGCTGTTATACCATTTAAACTTGTTTTGGGACTAATTTGTTGGGTTTTGGGTTTGGTTTGGGGGGAAACCCAAGGCTGGTAAACGCTCCACATTACACATTAAAAGTACTCCGATATATGATACCCCACCTAATGATGAGGTTTTACATAACCAATTATCATTAAACCGGGAAATGCCTGTATATCTATCTATCTATCTATCTATCTATCTATCTATCTATCTATCTATATATATATATATATATATATATATATATATATATATATATATATATATATATATATATATATATATATATTGAAAGTTGGCTACAAATGTGTGCGATTGTGTGTGTGTATGCACCAACACAAGATCGTGCAAGAAGAGTGAAAGAAGAGTTCTTGAAAAATGTGGAAACGTGCATGGAAAAGTCTGAAAGGAATGAGTGTTTTTGATTGGAGATATGAATAGAAAAGTAGGTATGAGCGTGGATAGAGTAGTTGAAGAGTGGAGTGTGCCTGCAGATGTGGTTGAGAATGGCAGTACTCTAGTGGACATTTGTGCAGGGAGAGGATTGGTGATAGCCAAAACCCTCTTTAAACACAATATTGTCCACAGGTGTACGTGGCGAGAGATGACAAGAGTGGGTGTTGAACTGGATGAACAGAAAGCAATGATTGGTTTTATGTGTGTCGATGTTATAACGAGAAGGTGTGTAATGGATGCAAGGGCATACAGAGTTTGGGGGTGAAATTTCTGACCACCACATGGTGGTAGTGAAAGTCAAGGTTCAAATGAAAATGGAGATGGAGAAGGGAAGGACAGGAGGAAGTAGTCCATACAAGGAGGGCAAAAACGTTGCAAAAGGAGGGAAAAAGGCAGAATATAAGATTGAAGTGGAGGAGAGATTGGGTAAATATGATTTGGAGCAGATGGTAGAGGTAGAAGGTGTGTACAAAATATTCACAGAAGAAATCTGTACAGCATGTAAGGTGGTGCGTGAGGTGAAGAGAAGACGAGAGAGGGTGCAAGGAACAGGATGGTAGAATGAAGAGGTGAGACAGGCTGTGGCGCAAAAGAAAAAACAAAACAAAACACATACAGTGAGTGGATGAGAAACAGGGGCATGGAGGAAGTTGAGAGACGGAAGAGAGAGTTATACGCAGAGAGGAAGAGAGAAGTGAAAAAATTAGTAGGAGAAAGTAGGAACAGAGTGTTTGAGAAATTTGGAAGGGATTTGATTGTAAAGAGGAGGGAATGAAAGAAAATGTTCTGCAAAGAGGAAACAGAGTTAGACAGGTTGATAAAGAAGTAAATTGGGGGGTAAAAGATAAAAATGGTAGACTGCTAATGGAGAAGGGAGAAAAGGTGACGAGGTGGCGAGAACACTTTAAAGAATTGTTGAACATAGAG
This sequence comes from Coenobita brevimanus, assembly GCF_032717465.1. Classification (NCBI taxonomy): domain Eukaryota; kingdom Metazoa; phylum Arthropoda; class Malacostraca; order Decapoda; family Coenobitidae; genus Coenobita; species Coenobita brevimanus. Next base: position 6,115,842 of record NC_136997.1, read on the forward strand.
AATGAAAGTAATGCGAGTATAAGTGGCTGGCGAATGGCTGGGAGAAGGAGGGAGATGAGAAGAGAGGAAGAAAGCAGGATCGAAGTAGTGGAAGCAATGAAGAAAGTTAAAATGGGGATAGCCCCGGGAATTGATGGAGTGTGAGGTGAAATGCTGAAGCATGGGGATAAGATAGTAATAGAATGAATATGAAAGATAAGCAGATTGGCCTGGGAGGAAGGTAGAGTCCCGGAGGATTGGAATTCAGGTATAATTATTCCCCTGTACAAGGGAAGAAAGGAAAAAGAAGTGTGTGGCAATCATAGGGGCATTCACCTTCTTACCGTAATAGTAAAAGTATATGGAGGGATACTGACTGGAGAAGAACATGGAGGTTTTAGCAAGGGAAGAGGTTGTGTAGAGATATGCATTCTTAGGTCTTTAGAGAAGGGAAAGAAGCTATATGCGGTCTTCATGGATTTGGAGAAAGTATATGAGAGGGTGGATAGACAAGGATTGTGGACAGTTCTGAGAATATATGGAGTAAATGGGAAGTTGCTGAATGCCGTTGAGGGTATGTATGAGTGTGCTAAGGCTGCAATGCGTGTGGATAATGAACTGAGTGAAATCTTCTAATTGAATATTGGATTGAAACAGGGATGTGACATGTTCCCATGGCTGTTCAATCTGCATATAGATGAGGTTATAAAAGAGGTACAAAGTAGGGTGGTAGATGTTGGAGCGACACTCTCGAGGGCTGTATTAGGAAACTCTCTGTACTGCTTTTTGCAGATGATACTGTATTGTTAAATGAAGACGAAGGGGAACTGCTAGGCTTGGTAAATGAGTTTGGGAGAATAGGTAAGAAACGGAATCTGCAGGTGATTGTAGCAAAGAGTAAAGTTATGGTTGTCGAAAAAAATTAAGTCACTGAAGGTACAGTGAGGCTGGATGAGGAGGAAATGGAAAATGTGAGTGTGTTTAAGTGCTTTGGTAATGTGATGAGTAAAGATGGAAGTTTAGAGGATGAAGTGTTTGAAAGGGTACAACACGGAAGAAACGTTGCTGGTTCTTTGAAAGCATTGATAAGCAACTGGGAACTGACCACAGAAGTAAAAAAATCCCTGCATGACAGCATTGTTATACCAACCCTAATGTATGAAAGTGAAGCTTGGACCTTGTTGGAAGGACACAAGTCAAGGGTAAGAACAGTGGAGATGAGTTATCCGAGAGGAACATGTGGAGTTTCATGGAGAGGCAGACTGACAAATGAGGAAGCGATAGAGCATTGTGGTGTGGATGCAGATGTGATAGAAGGTGTTAGGAGAAATACAATGAGATGGTTTGGCCATGTGGAGACGATAGAGAGAGAGAGACTAATGCGGAGAGTGTATGCAAGAGAGGTTCATGGGTAGAGAGGGAAGGAGAGGCCATGGATGAGATGAGGGGATGGAGTGGAAAGGTACAGTATATGACAGAGAGGGGTGTGAGCTGTTAGAACGGCAGTGAAATGGCGTTGGACAGGGGGACATGGAGGCGATTTGTTTGTGACCACTCTTTACGGGATTGAGGCATCTGACAATGTATATATATATATATATATATATATATATATATATATATATATATATATATATATATATATATATATATATTAAAATGCCGGGAATAGTCACCGAGGGCACCACAACACCCCCAGGAGAAGCCTGTGGAGGGGCAGACAGAGCGCGGCCCAACTCTGGGTGACAGAGACGTAAATCTGCCCAGGCCGCATGCCCCTATGACCCGGAAATCGCCTGCTGCCACCATAGCAGGAAATGGAGACTACCTTGTGGGTGAGCTGACCCCCGACAGGATCAGGGTGTAGCTATTTCCTCAGCTCCAAGCAGCATCCCAGCGATGGCCAGCAGCTGCGCCCTTTGTGAGATGGCCAGTAGTTGCTCAGCCCTTCAGGAGATGGCTGGTATCCACACGGAAGGCCTTCAGGAGATGGCCGGTAGCCGCTCCCCATTAAGAGCCATGGCCAGTAATTGCTCAGCCCTTCAGGAGATGGCTGGTATCCACACGGAAGGCCTTCAGGAGATGGCCGGTAGCCGCTCCCCATTAAGAGCCATGGCCTGTAGCCGGGCTCTGGCAATGACCAGTAGCCGCGCCCCTAAAAGGCCACGGCCTGTAGCCGAGCCACACAGCACGAGATGCCCAATAGCCATTCCCCAGTCAGATGCTGCTATTCCCCCCTACAGGAACAAGCGACAGCCGGTAGCTGTGCTGGGGAGAGAAGGGTACGTTCCCTCTCCTTCTGTAGTTGCCTCAGAGGACACGACACAGGCGACGGCCGGTAGCCGTGCCCTTCGGCAGAAGACGGCCTGCAACTATTCCTCGTTGGCATGTCGTCCTCTATACAGAGCCTTGGCTACAGCCAGTAGCCGCACTTTGCCTGTGCGTCCATCAGGGAGTCGGGCCCCGGCAACAGCCAGCAGCCACACTGATGATTAAGGGATGGCCGGTAGCTGCCCTCATTTTGTTGCCCACGGGAACCCAGCAACGGCCAGTAGCTGCGCTGGGGAGGGACACCAAAGCCCCTAGCCCCCTCTGACTCCACTACGAGAGAGCGATCTGCCATCAGACCTGCCGACTGGCGGGGGCACAGACTACCCTGCTGTCCACTGCTAACGAGGCAACCTTCAGGAGGAAGGTCCCAGCCCCAAGGACTACTGGAGAGGCCCTGTACTATCCCCAGGGCTCTTCTCAGTAAAGCTGGTTCCAGAGGGGCCCTACCTGACGGACTCCGACAAAGGCCGACACTGCAACCAGCTCCTGACGGCATCCCTGACTGCAGGAGACTGCAGCCAACAGGACCCTGTGGCTGCCTCGAGGACCCCCGGGTGGGATTTCTCCCCACCCAGATGCAGGAAACACTTGTCCTCCCTGAGGCACCTGAATAAGTATTTCAGGAACCTCTTCAGCCCCAGTCCTGAGGGCTGCACTCCAGTTCCCAGCCCTGACAGTGCAGGGCCCTTTGCCACACACAGCCCCGGACGAGAGAGGACACCCTTACGAGTGGTCCCGTGGCTGTGGGACACAGAGGCCCCTGGTGAGGCTCAGCCCTCATCAGGAATCAGGCTGTGAGCTTCCCCACTGCCCTCCGCCCTCATCGCCGCCGTACCCAGATCCCGACAGTGCGTGACAGTGCAAGTGCAGTGACAGTGAAACAGTGACTTATAGACAGGGCAGTGAAAGGGGAAATTAAGTAAAAGATCTGCCAGTGATGTAGTGACGAGGGTAGACCCCCAGTGAAAACATAGACATGAGGAAAAGCCAAGTAGTGAATATAGTAACCTCAGTCAATGTGCAAGATCCGCATCTCAGCCCCGGTAATAAAGCTCCTCGGTGTAGTAGGGCCTAAGACCGAGTGACGCACCCTAGTGTCAGTGCGAATTTCCCCTAGTGTGTCAGTGATTAATTCCCCCTGCCCAACATCACGAGTGCTGTACAGTGTGCTGTTCACTTTGACCCAGAACTATTGTCCAAACAGTATCCTGCATGATATTGCCACCCATGATCTCAGTACATGTCCTATAATTGCCTAGATTACTGTTTTGTGACGTCTGCCTGTTCCTAAACTCAGAATCTGTCAATATAAGTGTAAGGTTGTTGCTCTGAGTTTTTGTGCCCTGCCTCTCTTTTGATATTTAAGCTCCGGTCTAGAAAGGACCTAGCCGCATCTTAGGTGTTTCTAGTGTAGGAAGCCGCCTAAAAACACGTAGCATAACATACATATACAGTATATATATATATATATATATATATATATATATATATATATATATATATATATATATATATATATATATATAGGTAGATAGATAGATATAGAAATAGATATATATATACGAGTATATACCTATCTAACCATCCCCTTTTGCTGACCTTTTCAGTGTGACAGTAACATGGAGAGTAGACCAGCATACTCTCCCAAACATTTCCTCTAAGTATCTTATGCACTAGACCACATGCACTTTACATTTCACACAACATATCCTAATATGGTACAGGGGTTGGCGCCACCAAGGGCATGTGGCCAGAAAACTTTGCCCCCGCTACCTAGTGGGGGACTTCTGGGGGGAGGCGTGACTGGGGTTCCACCAGCATAGATCATGGGTCCAGGGCGAGATGGGGCTCGGGCCTGTGGTAGAGGATACAGGGCATTGCAGTTCCCAGGCTGCTGCTTCCGCCCAATAGAGAGGGTCCCAAACCTGGGAGTAGCACCCCAGGAGGCTGCCCTATCAGTGGGTGTATAATGGCAGGATAGTTGCAGTGTCAAGGCTCACTTGGAGGGTGTCCCTGCAGCTGTCCTGGCAGGGTGCCCCAAGGCCACTACCACGGCCACTGGTAAGCTGGTGGGCCAGGGGTCCCAGATCCATTGCCTGGACCTGGGACTGTGCAGTGAGTGGGGCCTGTGGTATGTCTCTCCTCCTTTATTAATACTGACTATGACAAAGCACAAGAATAAGTTTCAAAGCAAGCCTGAGGACAGTAAATCACCCATGGGGATGAGGGTGGGTTCATGGAATGTGGGAAGTTTGAGGGGAAGAGTGAGGGAAGTCGTTGAGGCATTCAGTAGGAGGTGGGTGGATGTGACGTGTTTGCAGGAAGTCCGGTACAGGGGTGGATCAGCCAGAAAGATTGTTGGGAAGGACTGTTGCTATAAGTTGTTTTGGCAGGAGGGGACAGACGGATATGGGGGTGTTCGTGTGATGGTTGCAGAGAAATGGGTGGAATATGTTATGAATGTTATGAGAGTAAGCGATAGGATATTGGTAGTGAAAATTCTATTCGGTAGAAAAATAGCTGCAGTTATATCGGCATATGCTCCACAGGCAGGATTGGATGAAGCAGAGAAAGATAGATTTTGGGAAGATTTAATAAGTGTAGTAGGCGGTATGCGGGATGATGAGATAGTGGTTTTGGGAGGGGTCTTAAATGGTCATGTAGGTGAAGCAGCACAAAGTTATGAAGGAGTACATAGGGGATGTGCGTATGGTATAAGGAATGCAGTAGGGGACAGGATACTCGAGTCTGGGGAGGCAACAGACATGATTGTGTGCAACACATATTTTAGGAAAAGAAAGAGTAGGTTAATTACGTATGAGTCTGGGGGAAATAGCAGTCAGATAGATTATTTTCTGGTTAGGAGGGCTGACAGGAGGTTAGTGAGGAATGTTAAAGTTACAGGAAGTGAGGAATGTGTGCAGCAGCACAAACTATTGATTTGTGGTATGGTGCTTAAAGAATGAGTGATGAAAAAGAGGACTTATGTACCTAGGAGGAAAATATGGATGCTGAAAAACCAAGTAGTAAGGGATGCCTTCTATAGCTAGATGAGGAGAGTGGTGGCAGAACAGGGAGCTGTAGACAGAGGCGTTCATGAACAGTACAGAGCCTTCAAGAACAATCTCTTGAGAGTTACTGATGTAACATGCGGTTGGACAAGAGGACCACCAAGACATACAGTAACTTGGTGGTGGGATGAGGGTGTAGAAGTTGCAGTTAAGGAGAAATGAAGGCTTTTTCTGGAAGGGAAGAAGGGTGGTAGCAAGGAGGAATACTTGGCTGCCAAGCGTAGGGCTAGAAGAGAGGTATACAGGGCGAAGTCTGAGTCACAGAGACTTTTACTTGATAACCTAAATCATGAGGAAAGGAAAAATATGATATTTAAGATGGCAAATAAGATGAAGAGGGATAATCGGGATATTATAGTGAGCAGTGTGTGAAGAATGATGAAGGAATGGTAGTGGTGAACAGTGCGGATATTAAAGATGCATGGAGAGAGCATTATAGCCGGTTGTTGAATGAGGCGTTTGACTGGGACGGGGAAGGTTTGGAGCCAGCAGATCAAGTGTTTGTTCCTTGGCCTTTGATTGATGCTGCTACTGTGAGTGAGGCAATAGGCAGGATGAAGGTGAGGAAGGCAGCAGGTGTGTCTGGGTTGACTGCCGAAATGTTGAAAGCTTCAGGAGATATAGGGATTAGGTTAGTCACTGACCTGATGAATAGGATTATTTATGAGTGTGTTGTTCCAGATGATTGGCTGAAGAGTGTAATTGTAAATGTGTATAAGGGGAAGGGTGATGCCCTGGAAAGAGGAAATTATAGAGGTATAAAGCTTTTAGATCAGATAATGAAGGTAATGGAGAGAGTTTTAGAACGTATGATTAGAGAAAGAGTGAATACTGATGAGATGCAGTTTGGGTTCATGCCAAGTAGGGGGACCATTGATGCCATATTCATTGTTCGACAGCTTCAGGAAAAATATATTGGGAAGAAAAGGGATCTCTATTTTATATTTGCTGATTTGGAAAAGGCCATTGACAGAGTTCCTAAGAGGTGGTGAAGTGGGCAATGAGAAAGCTTGGCTTGGAGGAGTGGCTGGTTAGGGTGGTTATGGCTATGTATGTGGGTGCTCGCACCCAGGTAAGAGTGAATGGAGATTTGAGTGATGAGTTTTCCGTGAATGTTGGTGTGCATCAGGGGTCAGTTTTGAGTCCCATGTTGTTTATCATGGTACTTGAAGCCCTCTCACGTGACTTTAGAAACGGACTCCCATGGGAGATAATGTATGCTGATGATTTGGTGTTGATTACAGAGAACGAAAGGGAGGCAGAGGAAAGGTTTAGGAAATGGAGAGATGGTATGGGGGAAAAGGGTTTAAGGGTAAATGCAGATAACACAAAAGTGATGATATCTGGGGTTGGTGGCGGTACTGTCAAAGACGAGGGAGAGTGGCCATGTGCAGTTTGCCACTAGGGAGTGGGAAGTAATTCCATCTTGTGCGGTGTTTGTGATAAACGGGTGTACAAGAGATGTAGTGGTATGAGAGGTAGATTGCGAGATAATGCTGATTTTATGTGTACGGCGTGTCGGGGAGAGCAGGTGCAGATTGTCAGGCGTGAAAGGATTGAACTTGCTGGTGAATCTCTTGAGTGTGTGGAAGAGTTCTGTTATTTGGGAGACATGTTGTGTGCTGGAGGTGGGGCTGGAGCTAACTCTGTGGCTAGGGTGAGAAGTGGTTGCAAGAAGTTCAGGGAGTTGTTGCCTCTCCTGACACTGAGAGGACTCTCCCTACGTGCTAAGGGGTCTTTGTATGCAGCATGTGTTAGGAGTGTAATGCTGTATGGTAGTGAGATCTGGGCAGTAAAGGAAGAGGATACTCGCCGGCTCAGACGTACAGAAATGACAATGATTAGGTGGATGTGTAGTGCGTCCCTGCATGCAAGATCTGGAAGGACTGGGTTTACGATGGAAGAGTTGAGAGGAAGAATGGGACTGGAGTGTATTGGTGTTGTGATGAGGAGAGCTAGATTGAGATGGTTTGGATATGTGGAGAGGATGGGGGATGATAATTGGGTGAGGAAAGTGAGAAGTGTTAATACTGGGGGTGGGGTTATGAGGGGCAGACCGAGAAAGACATGGGACGAGGTCATTAAGTGTGACCTTAGGGTTAAGGGACTGAACAGGGAGGCTGCAAGGGATCGTGCAGCATGGAGAGCCGTCATTAGGTGACCAAGGCCGACGCATGCAAGCATGTTGGAGCCTTTAAAAACGAAACAAAACGAATATATATATATATATATATATATATATATATATATATATATATATATATATATATATATATATATATATATATATATAATAGAGTTATAACTTTTTTACATCATGTTCCTGTACCTCAAAACGATGAGCTTTTACTAAAAAACAAAGGAAGCCCTTATTCCTCTCAGTAAAAAAAAAAAAAAAAAGTCACCTCGAAATATAATATTCGAATTTTGCAAGTGTATATTTACATGTATAAGAATTTTTTAAAATGAGCTTATACCAATGCATTAATGTTTAAAATCACCGTTTATTACCAAGAATAAATCTAAGTTGCAGTTTGGCTTTGTTTCTGCAGGCACCATAAAGTTCCTGCATCACTTTGATTGCACGTTCTGCACACTGATTACTTCTTGGTATCTTGAGTAAGGATGGCTCCTGCTTCCAGTGATTCTGCAATGAGTTTAGTGCTTTTTTGTAAGGTTTCAATATTTCTGACAAATTCTTGAAGTCATTTTCATTGTATACCTGATTAGTAAACCAGTACTATGCCCATCTGTATAAAATGAATCTGCATATCTTCTCCAAAGTCTTCCTTGTTGTAGGTATAAGAATGAATGCATGGATAGCGTGAACTGCTCTTGAACTCCACCTTGCATTACTGATATTTTGAATTTTGTGAAGGTTAATCAAAGGAAAATGCCCTTTTTCTTCAAAGAATCTAAACACACGTGTTGAATGGTACAAAAACTTCATGTCATCTGTCCATCCTGATTTATCGAGGATCTCTTCTGTTCCATTAACCGCTTAACCACAGGGCGGCACTTTCGTGACGCTTGGGCACAATGGATCATACCACGGGGCGTCAATTTTGTGATTCTGTGTTATTTTGAATTCTCCCGGGCTTACAAGTGGTGGCTTGTATCATCTATCAGTACTGCCAATGTCCAGCAATAGTCAGCACTCCTAATGTCATCTGTACTCCCATCCATTGTTGACAATTTAGCCATTTTTCCCCGTTCTTGACTCCCCTCCCTACCTCCCCTCCATTACCCTCTCCTCTCGCCTGCCCGGCCATGCTACGCTAAGCAAATCTTCCCCGGAATTTTCCACTGATTTCATCCATTGAAATAAGCCCTATGCCCTATTCTTTTACAAAATAAAATATACAAAACAGAAATAAGGTAAGTGATAGTGCCATACACCTGGAATTGGCTAATTATCACTTGACAACATCTCACGTGCACTCGTTCGCTAATTTCCTCCGGTAATTTCCCCTTGAAATATGCCGTATAATCTATTCTCGTAATAAAAATATATATAAGAAAGGATGGGAGAAGCCTGTGTGATATTTACATTCCCGTGGAACTATCTATTTTTGTATGTATTGTCGAGATTTCCTACCAATCATTTCATGGCATGTAAATTAGCATCAGTCACCCTATTGACATTGTCAACCCTTGCCTGCCCATATATGCCGTGTCATTCAGTTCCTTGTCGTCCTCTGAGGTGAAACTATGTCACACTCACGCCCTGCCATTTCCGCCGCTTCTGTGACCATTGCAAAGGACCCTGTGACCTCTACCCCTAGAAAAACTCGTGTGGGAAGCAGTAAAGGACTAAGTGACTCAGCAGTGGAACGTGAACTGGAAGAATTATCAATGATAATGATGGATAGTGACTTTGATTCTTCGGGTGAATTGTGTGATGAGCCTGGGGAGGAAATCGTGACAGAAACTCCTAGTATGAGTGCTTCAGTGTCCCAAGTTATCCCTAGCTCCAAGGGAAAGGAGCCGTTAGTGCAGCAAGGGAAGGAATTTGGGAAGGGAGTGAAAAGGCGGTGGGTTAGCCCCAGAACATTGGCCCTGCATGACCCAGCCCACCATGAGTCCCGAGGTGAATCACCTCCCCGCTCCCCCAGCCCCACTTCACTAATTTCTTCCTCATCTTCAACGGAATTTTCTCCTGAGTCTTCGTAGTCGGAGTCTTCACCAGCACCTACAGTGAAGGCAGGCCGTAGGGGAAGAGGTAAATCCCTGACACGTAAAAGTAGAGTAGCAAGTAGAGTAAGGGCTGCTAGTGCTAACCGGCAACCTAGGGTCAATGAGAGTGACCTTGAAACAGCCCAATCTGCCTCACAGCCACCCTCCACCCTCACCCACCCTACATCGCCACAACAGGGAATCCTGAACGCCTTCGTGTGGACCGAAGGTTCCAATTTTGTCCCTGAACATCTTCATTTCGACGAGAGTTCCTCAGGGATACAGCCTACCTTCACTCTTGACGAGGATGCTGAGTGTGTGGACTTCCTTTTGGCCATTCTCGATGACGAAGTCATGCAACACAAATGTGATGAGACAAACAGGTACGAGTCACAATGTGCTGCAAGTGGTGCAGATACAGCAAAGATGCAACATGCTGGGAGTGCAGGAGCTGTATGTGTTCTTTGCCCTCATGCTTCTCATGCCACATTCAAAGAAGCATGAGTTGGAAGAATACTGGTCCATGGACCCCTTACTACCCTCACCCACCTTCAATAAGTACATGGCCAGAGATCGCTTTCAGAACATCATGGGAAACCTGCACTTCGCCAACAATGATATACCTTCCCAGACTGACCCACTCTGGAAGATCCGGGAGATTCTGAGCAGAATGAAGGATAAGTTTATGTCATTCTTCCACCCATTTCAGAAGGTTGACATAGACGAATCCTTGGTTTTGTTCAGAGGACGTCTTAGGTTTGTACAGTACATTCCAAGCAAATGCCATCGCTTTGGAATCAAGTTCTTTGTACTGTGCGACTGTAAGACAGGGCACATCCTTGACTTCGTCATCTATTCAGCCAGCACTGTCGATCTGGACAGAACACATCCCCTTGGCTTCTCAGGCTGTGTTTTGAAAGTGCTGCTTGAAAGTTGTTTTGGTGGGAATCATGTGCTGTATACTGACAACTACTATACAGCACCGAAACTTGCTAAATACCTTTCAGAGCACGGCATCGGCTCCTGAGGCACTGTGAAGAGCAATCGTGCCAACTTCCCCAAATTCTCCGAGGCAGGAAACTCGCAGCGAGGAGACGTGCACCTAAACAAGTCTGAGAAGATGCTGGCAATACTGTGGCATGACAAGAGGGTCGTGCACTTGCTCACCACCGTACACAAGGTGGAACTGAAAGACAGTGGGAAGGTCGACAGTAGGACAGGCGAACCTGTGAGGGAACCTGATGCTGTCATCGACTATAGTATCAACATGCGGCTGGTGGACAAGTCCGACATGATGATTGGAGAGATCGACTGCCTCAGGAAGAATACTAGGTGGTACTGGAAAGTTTTTCTGCATCTCATTGACATGACAATGCTGAACGCCTTCATCCTGTACAAGATGAAGGTAAAGCCACCCAAGTCCTTCTCCCTGAGATTGTTCGCCAGGACTTGTGTTCAGCTGCTGCTTGAGAGATATGGTAGGGTGACAGCAGCAGCTCCAAGGCGCCATTCTGTTAGACTTCCTGACAGACTTGAGCAGAGGGTGTACATGGATCGGCACAGACTGGTGCAAATGCCTGCCACAACCAAGAGGAAGGCTACAATCTGCAGGTGCCTGGTGTGTGCACATACCACCAAACGCACACCTGAGAACAAACGCACCTCTTGGCAGTGCGCTGAGTGCCAGGTTCTCCTCTGCATTACCTGCTCCTTTGATTACCACAGCCTGAAGCAGTTCTAAAAGTGCAAGTGGAAAATCTAAATAATGTGTAAATAATGTGTTAAAAAATGTGTAAATAGCAAGTGAAAGCAATGGATATAAATATGATGGAACAGTGTAATATAGTTTTATAAGTTACTGCAAGTGACAGTGCATAAAATAATGTAAGTAAAATAGAAGTGTAAATATTGAAAATACAATAGAAAATGTAAATAGAAATGTAAATAATTAGTCATATAAGAATATGAGTACAAATACTTCAAGTTATGACCGTGAAAATGAAACCTTGGCTCTCTACGTATTTTACTGAAAGAGAAATTGAATGCCTACAGTGACAATAAACTACTATTACTGAAGGAGACTTATGGATAAAGACTGCAGATATATATAAGTGTTATAAAGTAATAGGAATATAAAGTGTAAGTGTTTTTATGAATAATAAATGACAGAATACCAGCGGGGAATGAGCACAAGTGGGAAGCTAGTACGCGCTCGTGATTTTCATTGCTTTCACAGTTTTTTTTTTTTTTGAGTATGGATTCCAAACTATTTGAAAATCATAGAATAGTGTTTCTAGTGATAATATCAGGCAGTGGTAATCATATTACAGGGTCTTGGGAAGTGTAAAAGTGGACACTTCGTTGCCCAACTTCAGAAGTCTCCACGAGTCCTAAGGTACTCGACGAAGGCTCAACAAACATCCCAGGAGAAAGCTGAAGGTATGTGCCATATGAATATTTAATAATAATATTCTAGATCTAATAACTGATTTTTGGCAAATATTTTTAAAAAGTCAGTAGGAGCGCAAATATCCTCGCGGGACACGCAAGAAGCGCAAAAACAACCCCGCGGTGTAGAGGTTAACAAACTGTGATTTTAGTTTTTCATAATTCTTTATTACTTGAGACACAAATGGATATTCGATGTTTGGAGAATTGGTGTTAGCGTCAAGTTCTTCGTCCATCACCAAACGAAGAATCCTGTCCAGCATGTGATGCTGACAACCGATATCTTGTGGTTTGTCGAAACTCTTTTCCGAGAACATTTGTTGTAGTCTGACAACAACTCCACTCTTTTTCCCAGTGTTGACGCTAGTTGTATCAGCAGTGATCTTTTTTTTATTACATGCCATAAGTTGTATTCATGAATAACTTTTGCAATTCCTTTGCAATAGTTTCAGCCTTGCCATCTCTAATTTTTACTAATTTTCATCAAACCGCTTTCCACCAAAATGTAAAGACCATGTTTCCAACTGTAACTTTTCAAGCATTTCCTCCTTCAGTGTAGCAGCCTCTTTGTATATTGACCGATAAATTGCTGCTTGACTTGGAGCTGGAATATCAATACCATCATGTGACAATTGTTTGCATATTTTAGCAGCTTTATTTGTCGATACTGCAGCAGATGTCACCAAGTTAGTTGCAACTTTACTTCTGTTGTGTTTTCTGGTTGATGGATGATTGATAAGTCTCATCTTCCTCCTTAAATGCACTGTCATCAGATTCAGTGCAACTACCACTAGACGAAAGATTGTACGATATTGATGGTAATATAGGTTCATCAGGCAATTTCGTCTTTTTGAAGGGTGTTTTCCTTATTTGCAACCTGACCTGTTGAGTACCCCACTTCTCCTTTGCTTTGCATTTGTAGGTGGTAGAGTTGTTTTTCTTCAGTGGATAACCACTGACAATTTACTTTTGTGATATCAAGAACTTTATCTAGGACATCATATTTTCCCCCCATGACACATTCATCGTAAGATTTTAGCATCTTGTCAAGCTTTGCTCGTATTGCTTGATCTGACTCATGTGGAAAGTTGAATTTATTCTCCCATAATTTTTTTTTTTTATAAAGGAGCGTTGTGGTGTGGATGTGATAGGAAGCGTTAGGAGGAACACACTGAGGTGGTTTGGCCATGTGGAGAGGATGGAGGGTGAGAGACTGATGAGGAGAGTGTATGTGAGTGAGGTGGAGGGGGGGAGAGGGAGGGGGAGGCCGAGGATGAGATGGAGGGATGGAGTGGAGAGTTATATGAGAGAGGGGGGGGGGGGTGAGTTGGGACCAGGGCAGTGAAATGGCGGGGGACAGGGTGACGTGGAGGCAATTTGTTTGTGGCCACCCCGTACGGGATTGAGGTGCCTGGCAATAGATAGATAGAATTTTGTAGCTTCTTTGGAAATTTCGACTATTCGTTCTTTTCTGACTTTGATTTTTGCTCCAAGAAACTGGTAACGTCCAACAACTTGCACTTGGTTTGGCATTCTGCATTTTTCTTCTAATGAAGACTCTTCTAAAGGCGCAATTCCTCTTCTTCTATGTGAGTGCTGGAACTGCACCAAATTATTGGTCCAGACATCCTTGTTCCTGTGTACGATATTATCACTTCTTTTGTGCGACATTATGCTTATGAAAAACAAAAATATTTTATATATAACAGTAACACACTAAGGCTCCCTACGTGTCAAGTGGGGTTGGTGGAGGATTAGTGCCCCTCCCTGTAAAACAATTAACTCTAAGCCCTTGGCCACCCCGTTTGGGATACGTGGCGTCTGGCAATGAATGAATGAAAAAAAATACACTAAGCAATTATTTTGCTGACTCTTTACCTGCAAACTGCGGAAATAACTGTTAGATGTTGAAAACTGCGTCCCGTGTTATAATATTTAGATTATTCTAGAATGTTCTAAACAATGTTAAACCATACTAGATCATTACAAACTGTTCTAGAAAGTTCTAAACAGTTCTAAAATCTTCTGTGCAAGTCTATAAAGTTATAAAAATCTATATAAGGATTAAGAGTGTGATAAAACTTGAGTGTGGTAATGGTAAATATATGGCAATCCATTTTTTGATTTGGGGTGACTTTTTTTTTTTTTTTTTTTTTAACTGAGAGGAGTAAGGGCTTTTTTCCTTGTTTTTAAACAAAAGTTCATCAATTTATGATACAGGCTACCTTTTGCTTGAAAAAAAAAGTAATAACACTAATTTATATATATATATATATATATATATATATATATATATATATATATATATATATATATATATATATATATATATATATATATATATATATATATATATATATATTAGCACCAGTGGAACAGGGTGTTACTCCCAACTGGATGACAAGGTGATGACAGGGAGAGCTGGAGCTCCCACTTTACCAGCCCTCAGAACCTCTTCCTGACCATCTCCCTTTGCTGAACATTTTCAGTATTTTGGTCAACATAGAGAGTAGGGCAGCCGCCCTTATAATACCTCGACCTCCATCTGTCTACACCATACTACATACACATGAGACATCGCACCTTCTATTTCCTTCTCCCCTTTACAATGGCCAATACATTATTATCAGCAAATTCGGTGGGAGCTGGGACTGCCACCACTGGCAGGGTAGGGCTGGCGGCACAGGGCCCTCATTGTTGGAATCAATCGACTGTGCCGGCCGCGGTCATTGCAAACACTCTTACGTGTCAGCAAAGAAGTGCTGGTTCGGCCTCTATTTCACTAATATCCGTGGTCTTACTACTAATCTGAATTCTGTCACTTATTCCTCCAGTCACTATCCCCTCTAGCCCCATTCCTCATAGAAACCCAAATCCCTCTCTCTGCTGACATATCTCCATTTAGTTTTCCTGGTTACCATCTCCTCACAAACTTCCGTAGCAAGGGTGGCCCTGTTGTTATACCACATCTGAATTTGCAATTGACACTATTATGAACTTTACTTCAGCTAACTTCTATTATTCATTATACAAACTATATTACCTAAATATTAACAAATATATCTGTATAGTTTATCGCTCCCCCAATATTTTTTTAGATCTCAGCGTTTTTGACTTCCTATCTACACCCTTACCGCTGAAATTGCCGCTGAAATTGCCGTTTGGGGCGATTTCAACGTCCATAATATACAATGGTTATTGCACTCCGCCAGGACTGACGATACTGGTCTAGAATGAGAGTTGTTTCCAGAATCGTTTAATCTCACGCAATTGGCAAAACAGCCAACCAGAATACCAGATAATTCTGACCACATCACCTATCCCATGGACCTATTCCTGACCAATAACCCAGATCGGTACAGAATAGAAGTACTGGCATCACTTGATTTAGACCGCAAACTCATCAAAGCTTCTTTAGTCAGTTGCCCCAACCCCCCTCGTTCTGAACCAATCAGGGTGACAAAGTGGCACTTTGATATGGCAGACTGGGATGGATTTAGAACCTATCTTGCTGAATGGAACACTTCATACTCAATCAACAGTTTACTAAAAGACCAGACTCCCCAAAGTGGTTTGAGAGCAACTGTTCCAGAGCAGCGACCCAAAAGTCCTTATCAGGTAACATTTACTTAAAATTTCATATATATATATATATATATATATATATATATATATATATATATATATATATATATATATATATATATATATATATATATATATGAGTCTTTCAGTTTAAAATTGCTAGAACTCATGTAAAACCAGCAATAAATCTCGCCAAATCAAACTTTCTTTACAACCAAGCATCTAAACTATAATATCCTAATGACAATTGACTATTCTGGCCAACTCTCTGTTCTTTCGGTACTAACTTTACAAGTCGTCACCCATTCCCTTACTAAAATCTTGAGATGATATCACTATAAAATGACCTTTGTGGAAAAACGAACATCTTTACTAGTGCGTTTTCCAGAAATTCTGCCTTGGAGGAAGTAAGTCAGAACGTCCCTGTACTAGAGCTTGACTCTCCCGAAATTGCTTCACTTAAGATATAGACTAAATACGTAAAATTCATTCTAGACAATTTTGCAATCAACAAAGCTTGAGGTCGGGATGGAATTCATCCAATTGTTCTGAAAAGTGTTCCCCAGAACTTGCTTCTGTTCTAGTTTAATTATTCAAACTATGTATCCGTACTTTATTATTTCCTAATTCTTGGAAAGTAGTCAATATTCACCCAATTCCAAAAAGAGGAAGTTCGTCTGACCCCTCTCTTTACAGATCACTCTCCTTCACATCTTCTTTAGGTAAAGTATTTGAGATTGTAATTAATAAGCACATTGTTAATTATCTTTGTAATTGTAATGCTGGGTAGAATTAGGCTCGACTTCTCATACCTATTTTACCCAACGTGGAGCGGGGTCCTCTTTCGAGACCGGAGCTAGTGCAATAAAGAGAGGTAGGACATAAAAACCTTCGGCAACACCATACACGTATATTACCACAGTCAGACACAGGACACTTCAGCAGACATTACAACACAATATAGAGCAATACAAAAACCTTATCTAAAATACTGTGTATCTCGCAGGATACTAGCTTTCTAGATACTAATGACAATACAACAAATCTTAGTGCTAGGAGTGCAGTAAATACAGGTGCGCGCGGAGCGCGTGAGGAGGGGGGGGGGTTTGAGATCCACCAGGAGGAGGTAGGGGAGACACGGAGAGTGACTTAAAACGGCGAGGTGATAGTTATGGTAATATTGAAGGATGCCCGATATTAACAAGGGGAGTTTAGGTGTTTTCTGTTGGCGAAGATTCTTTGACAAATAACTCTGATTCTTACTTTGGCTTTAAGAGCGGGAGCGAGGAATGGAGAGAGTTTTTAGGAATAGCGTGCGGAAGAGGGGAATATCGTTAATACTCGCCTTCCTTGATATTTTGGAGGAAATAGGTTTCTGTAGGCACAAACTTATTCATTACACATCTCCTAGGTATGATATGTAGACTCTCGCTTCACAACGCGTAACAAAGTCGGAATACTCGTAAATACTATTTCACCATATTACTTAGAGACTAGCCAATAGAACTCCAGTAATATTTTAGTCTTTCTTCGGGTTCTAGAGATATGTCTTTAGAAAGATTCGGGGTGACACTCGCACGTATTTTCACTTTAGGTCTCAACCCACATTCTTGTCCTTCAACTGGATATTGTGTTCTGATTTACCCCAATGGAGATTACATAAAGTCACTGCACAATACTTATTCTAAGAGAAAGGGAGTCACACTTAACCTACTTCACGATTGTTACAGGGTCACTCGTATTTTCCTCATGGAGAGAAACAAGGACACGTCATCGGCGATCCGGTCGGACTGAGGGCGTCGTCAGGGCGGGGCGAGCCGAGAGGGCACGGTGAGGCTCGCAAGGGCGTCCTCTCGCGTCCGGGGGTTTCCGGACTGGGCTCCGGCGTAAGGCCCGTAGGACTGGGGCCGAAGAGGTCTAGGAACCTCTGGGTCAGGTCCCGGCGTCGCGGGGGCGTGGTGAGGTCTCGCCCGGGTGTCCTAGGGCGGGCCGGAAGAGGTGACAGACTGCGGGTCTCCCACGACCAGGGGCGCCGTCAGGGGAGGGCTGCGGCAGCGGCTGTCACGGGGGCCCGACAGGTGTGTCTGCTCAAAGGCCACGCGTAGGGAACAGAGAACGGGGGAAACAGGGAGGTCTTTCCGGGATATTCTGGAGCGAGATCCCTGAAGTTCAGCCTCCGGTTGTGGAGGCGTCCCTCTCCTCACTACACCCTGGGAGCGACCATCGATCGTCTCTACCTGGACACTGGGGGAGCGACCATTGATCGTCTCTACCCGAATATTGTGGGAGCGACCATTGATCGTCTCGACCGGAGTGCTGAGGGAGCGACCGTTGATCATCTCTACCTGAGCTTTGGGGGAGCGACCATTGATCGTCTCTACCTAGATTTTGGGGGAGCGACCATTGATCGTCTCTACCCAAGCACTGTGGGAGCAACCATTGATCATCTCAACCGGAGGGCCAAGGGAGCGACCATTGATCGTCTCTACCTGGGTTTTGGGGGAGCGACCATTGATCGTCTCTACCTGGGTTTTGGGGGAGCGACCATTGATCGTCTCTACCTGAGCTTTGGGGGAGCGACCATTGATCGTCTCGACCGGAGGGCTAAGGGAGCGACCATTGATCGTCTCTACCTGAGCTTTGGGGGAGCGACCATTGATCGTCTCTACCTGGATTTTGGGGGAGCGACCATTGATCGTCTCTACCCGAATATTGTGGGAGCGACCGTTGATCGTCTCGACCAGGGTCCTAAGGGAGCGACCATTGATCGTCTCTACCTGGACGTTGTGGGAGCGACCATTGATCGTCTCTACCGGGGATTTAAGGGAGCGACCATTGATCATCTCTACCTGGATGTTGTGGGAGCGACCATTGATTGTCTCGACCGGGGTCCTAAGGGAGCGACCGTTGATCGTCACTACCTGGACATTGTGGGAGCGACCATTGATCATCTCTACCGAATCTTTGTGGGAGCGACCATAGATCGTCTCTACCAATTCACTGTGGGAGCAACCATAGATCGTCTCTACCAATTCACTGTGGGAGCGACCATAGATCGTCTCTACCAGAGGGGCGCTGCCTGGAGTGTTGTTTCTGACTCCACCCCTAGCTAACTCAGTGATTCTGCCATGCGAAGGTGGTGTCTTTCACCTACGATGGCGGCGGCGTGGTGGTTGAATGTTACAGGGGCGCACAGACCGGGCTGACATGCGTCGTTGTTGCCCGGAGTGGTGGTGGCTAGTGGTGGCTACCCCATGGGGTCCGAGTGGGGGTGTCGGCATTCTCGTGGGCGAACTCCGTTGTTTCTGGTTCGCCCTGTTGTCGGGGATACTATGGTATTCTCCGGGGTATTCTGGAGTACCGTATGTGTGTCTGTTAAAGCCACGCATTTCAGTAACGCTAGGTGTTTAAGGCTCGACTTCTCGTTCCTAGAACACCTAACGTGCAGCGGGGTTCTCTTTCGAGACCGGGGCTTAGGACAAATAAGAGAGAGGCAGGACACAAAAACTTCAGGCAAAAACCTTTACACGTGTATTACTTAGTCAGACAAGGGACAGCAGCATATGTTACAACACAATATTTGGTCAATTACAAACTCTTCTAACTAGGTTCTCAGTATCTCGCAGGATACTATAGTAGTAAGCACCTGAAATAACACTAGAGGCGTAGCATACAGAATTAGCATAGTCCAGGGTCTCGGTGCACGTGGAGGAGTGAGTGATGGGGCTCACTAGATGAGGGTGTGAGGCACTGGGGTCTAATTGTATTTATGGTAGTATGAGGTGGAGATTATTGATAGCGCGTTCAACTTATTATTTTCTAAGAGCAAGGGGTTCTTGGTTAATTATCACAATATGGTCCAAGGTCTCTGCACATGTGGGGGAAGTGGAGATGAGGCTCACTAGGGGAGGGTGTAAGGCACTGGGGTCTGATTATATTTATGGTAACATGAAGTGGAGGTTATTGATAGCATGTTCGATGGATTATTTTCTAAGAGCAAGGGACATTTGGATAAATTACTAATATGAACTCCACAGCTCGGGTGTTTCACTGATTATAATATGAAGGGTGTCACACATGAGTCTTATTCGCTATCACTTGGATTCTACATGGGTTATTCACTATTCCGCCCTGTCGTACATTAGACCATTATCCTAACTTCACGTAAACACTTGGCCTGGTGCTAGGAAGGTACACTATTACCTCATCACTGTTACACTGTACTCAGGGTGCAATCATTGTCTCATAAGTCACTGGACGGCGGGTGCGGCGGGGAGACACACCGGCAACAGTTCTGCCGGAGCAGGGGCACCGCCAGGGGAGGTCGTGCCGTGAGGGCATGGAACGACACGCAGGAGTGTCTTCTCTTGTCTGAGGCTGCAGGTGGTGAAGGGGCCCGTGCTTTCTGGGCTAGGAACAGGAGTATGGCCCTAAGGACTGGGGCCGAACAATTCCCTGAACCTCTCGGTCAGGTCTCGGCCGGAGGTAGAGGTCCTTCGCCATCGGGGTGTAGGGAGGTCCCGCCTGGGCATTCTAGGGAAGGCCTGGAGTTCCCGAGGGCTGCGGCCCCCAGAGCCAGGCAGTGCCATCAGGGAGGGGCTGCAGCACCGGTCTGCATCAGGGTGCGTCAGGTGGGTTTTCTCCAGGGCCAGGCGTAGGGAGCAGAGGCCGGGGGAGGCGATAGAGCCTCTCCAGTACTCTCCTACATCCACTGCGTCGGGAGTCAGGATACTCGTCTCACGCTGGGGCGGCGGGGCTGCTCTCGACTGCTTCCGGCCGTGGGGCCTGGTTACTGGCCGTGGCTTCCCAGGGGCACGACCATAAGGCGCCGAGGCCCGGCTACTGGCCGTGGCCTGAGAGGGGGAATAATTACCAGCAACCTCGGGACACCTTCAGAGTGGCTACCAGCTGTCTGACGAAGGCGGGAGCGGCTACAGGCCGACTCCTGCAGGAGCGGTGGGGAGTGGCTACAGGCTGACTAGAGGGCAACACCTTTGGAGCAGCTATCGGCTGTCTGACGAAGGCGGGAGCGACTACAGGCCGTCTCCTTCAGCTGGTATGAGGAGCAGCTACAGGCCGACTCGGGGGCAATGCCTTCGGAGCGGCTACCAGCCGTCTGAAGAAGGTGGGAGCGGCTACAGGCCGACTCCTGTAGGAGCAGTGTGGAGCGGCTACAGGCCGACTCAGGGGCAATGCCTTCGGAGCGGCTACTGGTCGTCTGACGAAGGTGGGAGCAGTTACAGGCCAACTCCTGTAGGAGGGATGTGGAGTGGCTACAGGCCGACTCAGGGGCAACGCTTTCGGAGCAGCTACCGGCCGTCTGACGAAGGTGGGAGCGGCTACAGGCCGACTCCTTTAGGAGGGGGTGTGGAGCAGCTACCAGCCGTCTCTGGAAGGACACCTTCTGAATAAGGCGGGAGCAACTACAGGCCGTCTCCTTATTACCCTCAGGTTGGCTTCTGGCCGATTCTTTTGCTAGCGGCGGGCGGCTACTGGCCATCCCAAGAGGGAAGACACCTTCAGAGAGGCTACTGGCACACTCCTGTAGAAGGCGGGAGTGGCTACGGGCCAACTCCTGATGGGCGCTGATCGTAGCTGGACAGACAGCTCCACCATGATATGGATTGGTGGAACCTCGGCCGGAAGGTAGTGAAGGATTCCTGCTATGGTGATGGCAGGACGTATGGCCTGGGCTGGCTTGTGCCGTTGTTGCGCCGAGTCTCAGTGTGCTGCTGCTGCTCCTCCGTGGGGTCCTTGTGGGGGTGTCGGGGAGTTGCTGGGGGCACTACTGTATGCTGAATCCCTGATGGAGGTGATTGGGCATTCCCAGGGACACTGCTGTATTTCAGTCTTGAATCCAACCACTTAATTAGTGACAGACAGTATAGTTTTCGCCACGAAAGATCCACTGTTCATATACTCGCACTCAATTTCCTGACTCATACCATCCATCAGTCAACTGTCCCACATGGAGAAATCATGCAGTAGCCCTTGATATTGCTAAAGCTTTTGACAGTGTGTGGCACCGCTCCCAGCTATCCAAACTCCCTAGCTAGCCTATCATCTTTTGCTCCACTGATTTCCTTATATCTCAGTGCCAGAAAGATAGAAGTAAATGATATGATATATATATATATATATATATATATATATATATATATATATATATATATATATATATATATATATATATATATATATATATATATATATATATATATATATATATATATTCCAATTTCCATTCGATTAATGCCAGCGTGCCACAGGGATCAGTCCAGGATCCAACCCCATTCCTAGTTCATATAAATGACCTCATATCTGTCAACCATAATCCCATTCACTCATTTTGCAGATGACTCAACACTTCACAGTTATTCATAACTAAATGCCCATTCACAAAGTTTAATATCTTGAACTCTCAACTCAGTACGGCCATCTTCGTAAATCAAGATTTATCTACAATCGCTGAATCGGGATAAAACAACATTATCTCACTTAACGCTAGGAAAACCAAATATTTGCAATTTACAAATAGACAGATATTGCCTGATTCCTAATTTACATTCAATGCTGATAAAATTCCTATCTCGAAAATTATTGAACTTCTTGGCGTTTCACTAAACAATGCCCTCAGCTGGACCTCTTTATGTTAGATCACTTGCTAAAACCTCTTCATAGAAACTTAGCATGTTGTACAGAATCTGTAACTTCTTCACTGACTAGCAGTTAGCTATTAATTACAAGAGTAATGTGTAACTTCTTCACTGACTAGCAGTTAGCTATTAATTACAAGAGTAATGTGTAACTTCTTCACTGACTAGCAGTTAGCTATTAATTACAAGAGTAATGTGTAACTTCTTCACTGACTAGCAGTTAGCTATTAATTACAAGAGTAATGTGTGCCCTAAGCTGAAATATTCTTCACCCCATATGGAGTGGATGTGGAGAGATTGCACTAAAACAACTAGGCAAAATTCAGAACAAAGCTGTTAGAGTTACTAATAACCCTGCTATTTCAAGTAAACCACTTCCCGCGCATTATTTTCCAAATACTTTTATGGCAAATGCTCAGATGAAGTTGCATTCATTGTGCCACCTCTACACGCCTTCCCCCGTGCAACACGGGTATCTGATAGCTGTCATAACTGAACTGTCACACTGCCATGATGCAGAACTTCTGCCTACCTGAATTCTTTTATTCCCAGAGCTCCATCTTTTTGGAACTAGCTTACCCAGAATAGTTCCTCTCCAAAATTCAATCTACGGAAGTTCCAGTCCAACTGCTACAGATTTTTATGAGTGGAGGACACCTGTCCTTTGGTGCATGGGTTAATTTTGTATTTGTTTATTTTCCGTTCCTCTGTTCATTTTCTGTTATATATATATATATATATATATATATATATATATATATATATATATATATATATATATATATATATATATACATATTTGTGTGTGTGTGTGTGTGTGTGTGTGTGCATATTAATGTCACTTTTAAAAGCATGACTGAAGCCAATGGATGTTTTTAAAGTGTGCAGGGAATAACAACAAATGGTGATATACATTATGTAAACAGTAGTACAGTATGCTACTGTACACATGGGTTGAACTTTGACAAACCCTTTGACCTTGTTCTTTCACTGGATTTGCTGAATGTCCAGTCATTTAACACAGTTTTCCTAGAACGTTTCCTCCAGGTTTGGCCTAAATCGGCTAAAATCTGCCTTAAGAAAATAATCCCTTGGCTGAAATTCAACCCTTGCACCACATTTGGTAAAAATAAGATCAATACTGTGTTAGTTAACTTGTTTAAACTGAAACACACATGTTGAGATTTGACTTTGCATTGTGGCCTTCACTCCACCATGATTGTTATCATAATCGACTCCCTTAATTCTTGCCTTACCTTCAACATTTCCACCTAGTTACATCTAAAGCAATCAAAACTGTTAAGCTGATCTTACCATGTGATTCTAATCACCTGACCTATTTTTCTGATGGACAATAAAGCAGCTCCTTCACCGACATTCGACCATTTTCACCAATTCTGGTGTAAAAAAATCATAATTAAGTTGCCTGCGAAAATAGTTATATTACAACTCAGTCCCTTTCTTACTTCCATACTTCCCAGTCCTTTACTTAAGGTCAGTGACCTAGTGACTTGTCGAGATACTTCTCATCATCTAATATATTTTGGATCCTATGTGTTAACAATGCTGTGTCCGCCTCTGAATTATGTAGGCCTTATATTTAGCAATATTACAGAGAATATATTTTTAGGTGAACCCAAGACTCCGAAGACATGAATGTTATTTGAATGACTGTATGACCCATTTCACTGGAAATGTTGTTGATAGTTCTGCCACATTCTTATTTTTTCTTTCCTTATTCTGGATTTTATGCACGCTTACAACAAAGGATTTACCCCAATGTAACACAATGGACATTTCGGAATATCTTTTCTATGACCCTTGATATTTGAGCTGCTCAGGATGCTGGAGTCAGGAAAAGATTGAAACGTGTTAAAGTAGATTTAATGACTCCAATGCAGTCGCTAGGCATAAACCAAAGTATTTTCCTTGTTCCCCAATGCAGATTGACGCGACTGAAGGAGTTTGGGATAATACATCACCTCTTCTACGGTGCCGCGACCAATGCAGATTTCTGCAGCAAGGCGGATTTGAACGATGGACCCTCCCTCAGGCCCCTCTCCCTGGGTGACTTCTACGGCGTAATTTCCATTTATTTTACCTGTAAGTTTCTAAGCTTGTATTAATTTGGCACGTGAATTTGAATTTGATATTGTCAGGTTCAATGTGAATTTGGATATCTGTCTGTCCATCTATCTATCTAGCTCACTATTTGCCTGTCTGCAAGTTTGAATGGCTCTATTGATTTGGCACGTCGGGCTGAAGCATTGTAGTTTCAAATAAATATCCCCCCTCCTCGTTTTTGCATGTGTTCTTGAATATTGATATTTTTTGGCTTCTTACTGTAAATATTCTCACTTCATTTTCCTTGCTGTTGTTGTTAATACTTTCAATCAGTGATCTTGACATGTGAATAATGCTGTGAAGAAACTGAAGGATGGGAATCTGTCGGGCCTCATATTCATAATCTTTCTTGACCTTAAGTTTGGCATAAGGTCCTTTGTTTATATTTTTATCTTCACTGATACACCCGGGAAGCACCTCGGAACCAAGATAGTTAATACTGAAGCGGATAATAAAATCAAACAATATACCTTTGATAATAATTAGCTGGGTTAGAAATTTACTTTTCGTAAAACTGAACAAATGCCTTATGAACAAGACATCGGTGCTGCTGAAGTATATGCAAAGATTTATTGTGGTGATGGTGCTGGAGAGGAACACCTTCACATAGTGACTCCGATATAACCAAGCGGCTCGACTACATTCCTGTCCCCAATTGTTGGCTGCAGGAATAGGGCAACTTCAGTTTACAGTCTGACGAGATTACGTTTTAGATTAACCTGGGGCGACAACGCTAGCAATGTGGTGGACTGGATTTAAAGAAGTTGTTATGAAAAAATGGATGGCAGAAGCCCTATTACTGGAGTTAGACAGCAGTGAGTATCCCGGTGTGTGAGCAATAGTTCTTCCAGCGGTCAAAGTCTTGGGCATAGTTTATTATCCATTATGTTCCTGTTCACCCTCCATTGAAATTGGAGACCTAGATGTTAATACTATTGTTGTGTGTCACATTGTGACTTGGTAAAACAGACTATCCCAATGACCCTTAAGCAGATGCAGTAATCCTAAACCTCTTCCACGGGATATAAGTGTCTCTCACTAGAAAAATTTGTCAACAGGGTTGGGGCATAGTTTAATTCTCAGGCTATCAAATTCCCTTGCTTTATAATAGACAACTTACAGTAAAGTAGATATGAAATTTCTTTCTTTGCATTTACAGAGAACTCGTAACTGCATACCAAACCCTACAAAAGGCATGCAAATTTCGTTGAAGTCTATATGTTCACTTTTTCCTATTTTTGATCATTTTTATCTTTGAGAGGGAGGCTTTCCTCCTCAAGAAATATTGTTCGATCATGGTCCCCATATATCGCTTTACGGGTCAGAGTCCATTGTACAACATGTATTGAGACATCAAAGCCAGACTAGCCCTTCTTTCACTGTTTCTGAGAATTTTTTATTAGCTTAGGAAGGACTGACCCCCCTAAAAAAATCATAGGACCGTATTTTTTCTTTATGGGGAGGGGGCTGACTCGCACAAGAATCATTAGGGGGTCACACCCCTCAAATGGATGGAAAGCTGATGACAGAGAGAGCTGGATTTACCATACCATCAGCCCTCCGTACTATCATCTGACCATCCCCCTTCGATGAATCTTTTCAGTGTTTCAGTAGCACAGAGAGAAGGCCAACGTGCTTTTCATTACAAGTTCCTCTAAATGTCCACACCAAACTAGAGGAGTAGGCTATAGCACCGGTCGAGCAGGGCAGTACTCCCGAGGTGGATGGAAAGCTGATGACAGGGAGAGCTGGAGCTCCCATTTCATCAGCCCTCAGGACTAGTTCCTGACCATCCCCCTTTGCTGAACTTTTTCAGTGTCTCAGTAACACAGAGAGTAGGCCAGCATGCTCTCCAATACAAATTTCTCTAACTATCTACGCCAAACTACATGCACAGTACACACTACACTTCCTTTTCCAAAATTCAAAATAAAAATCATGGCTACTCAACACTCAGCTTCTAAGTCCCCCGGGGGGAGGGACAATAAATGCCACCACCTTCCGCCCCTTTGCCGGTGACGACTTGAGCTGCCTGGAACCACTGTCTGACTCACTTCTTCTTCATTTCTGCAACATTCGCGGCCTTTCCTCTAACTTTCTCTCTGTTGAGCACCACCTCTCCTCCTCTAAACCTCACCTTCTCTTTCTAACTGAGACTCAGCTGTCTGAGGCAACTGACAGCAATCCCATTTCTGTATCCTCCTAATTTCTCTATACTCATTTCAAAGCCAAAGGTGGATGTTGTGTATATATATACGCAACGACTTATCTTGCTCTTGTGTACCAGAACTCGATTCTTCTGAATTCTCTACACTCTGGCTTCAGCTTTCCTGTCATTCTCTGACTAAATATATCTGTGCTGTTTACTTATCCCCTGATTCTACTGACTATCAAAAATTCTTTAACTATCTTACTTCTACGATGGAACATATTCTATCCATTTCTCCTTTCTCTGAAATCTCCATTTTATGAGATTTCAATGTTCACTACCACCTTTGGCTCTCTCTCCTTTCACTGATCCACCTGGTGAACAAGCTTACATCTTTTCTATCCTTAATGACCTAGAGCAGCTTGTACAGCACCCTACCCATATCCCAGATCGCCTTGGAGAGAGCTCCAACATACTTGACCTCTTCCTTAAAAGTAATCCTTCTGCTTACACTGTTAATCATTTCTCTCCGTTGGGGTCCTCCGATCACAACCTTATCACCTTAACTTGTCCTATCACTCCGGTACAGCCTGTGGACCCAGCTAAGATACGTCGTCTGTAGCACTTTGGAGCTGCAGATTGGGAGGCCCTCAGGCAGTATTTCATTGATTTTCCCTGGAATGATTATTGCTTCCATGGCCAGGAGCCATCTGAGTGTGCCTTGGGCATTACGGAGGTTATTCTCTCGGACATGGAAGCATACATTCCTTTCTCGTACCCTTTGTCTAATGCAAGTAAGCTTTGGTTTAATCACGCTTGTTCTAATGCTGTCCACAACAGGGAGAGGGCCTACAAAAGGTACCGGAGACAACACATCCCTGAATCACATCATCTTTATGTTTCTGCCCAGAATCAGGCTAAGTCTGTTCTTCGCTCTGCTAAAAATAATTTCATCCGTTCTAAATGCTCTCAACTCTCCAACTCGAATTCTTCCTGCTCCTTCTGGCACCTTGCTAACTTCACATCATCCTTCCCTCCTCTTTTCTACACTGATGGCTCTGTAGCTATTTCTTCTACTGATAAAGCAGATCTCTTCGCTCAGACTTTCTCCTCCAATTCCACCTTGGACGATTTCGGTGCTGTTCCTCCATCACTTACCCCCTCTGACTTCCTCATGGCTGACATTAAAATTTCTTCACCTGATGTATTTTCTGCCATCACTGCCTCAATACTAACACGGCATATGGGCCTGATGGAGTCCCTCCTGTTGTTCTCAAGAACTGTGCTTCTGTGCTTACACCCTGCCTAGGCAAGCTCTTTCGCCTTTGTCTGTCAACTTGTATCTTTCCTTCTTGCTGGAAGTTTGCTCTCATTCAGCTAGTCCCAAAGAAGGGTGACCATTCCCAACCCTTTAACTATCGTCCAATTGCTTTAACATCCTGTTTTTCAAAAGACTTCGAGTCATTTCTTAATAGAAAAATTTTAAGGCATCTTTCCTATTACAACCTTCTTTCTGATCGTCAGTACGGATTCCGTCAGGGACGCTCCACTGGTGATCTTCTCACCTACCTCTCAGACTCCTGGTCATCTTCCTTTTGGGACTTTGCTGAAAGCTTTGCCATTGCACTTGACATCTCAAAGGCTTTCGATCGAATCTGGCATAAATATTTCATTTCCAAACTGCCCTCTTATGGTTTCTATCCTTCTATCTGTTCCTTGATTGCTAGCTTCCTTTCTGGTCGTTCTATAGCCGCCATTGTAGACGGCCATCGTGCTTCTCCTAGATCTATGAGCAGTGGTATTCCTCAGGGCTCTGTCCTATCACCAACTCTCTTCCTTTTATTCATCAATGACCTTCTAAGCTGTACATCTAACCTTATCCACTCATACGCTGATGACTCCACCCTTCATCTTTCCAGTCAGTTCCCACAATGTCCATCTCAGCAGTTACTTCTACAAACATGGGATGAGATTATGGCACACCTAATGTCTGACTTGGCTCATATCTCTGACTGGAGTAAAAATAATCTGGTTGCTTTTAATGTCTCAAAGACTCAGTTCTTACACCCATCAATCAGACAAAATCTTCCACAGGTATACCCACTAATGTTTAATAATATTCAGCTTAATCCTTTATCATCCTTGAACATGCTTGGGGTTTCATTTACTCGGGACTTATCATGGAAAGATCATATTACATCTCTTGTAAAATCTGCTTCCAAGCGATTAGTTGTGCTAAGCCGACTCCATTCCTTCTTTACCCCTGCACAATTGTTGACTCTATACAGGGGTTTTATCTGCACCTGCGTGGAGTACAACTCTCATGTGTGGGAAGGCTCCCCACATACAGCTCTTCTCAATAGGATGGAATCAAAGGCTTTTCGTCTCATTAACTCTCCTCCTCTTACTGACTCCCTTCAACCTCTGTCTTTTCGTCGCACTGTTGCATCTTTATCTCATTTCTATCGCTACTTCAATGGTCACTGCTCCTCTGAACTGTCTGCATGCATTCCTCCACCTCTATGACGGATGCGTAGCACCCATCTAGCAGCAAACTCTCATCCCTTTTCTGTCCAACTCTCTAATGCACGAGTTAACCGTTACTCCCAGTCCTTCATTTATGCAACAGGTCAGCTCTGGAACTGTCTCCCTCTGTCTGTATTTCCTGCTTCCTATGATCTCCAGTCTTCCAAGCGCAGTGTGTCCAGGCATCTCAAAATGATCGGATCTTGAATTTGGCTCTCTCTTATATTTTGTTTTTCTCTTCAAGGGAACTGTTATTGTGGGCTCTTGGCCTTTGGTTCCTTCTTCCTCGCATAAAAAAATCTACACGGACATTACATACTTCACTTCTTTTCAATACTTTGTTAAAAATGGCATCACAACACCAAGCCTCAGAGTCCTCAGTGGGGGGGGGGACCATAAAAGCCCCCACCATCCGCCTCTCTCCTAGTGACGACCAAGCGAGATGCCTGGAACCTCACTTCTTCATTTCTAGAACGTGGCGGCCTTTCCTCCAACATACTCTTTGAGTACCACCTCTCCTCCTCTAAACCTCACCTTCTCTTTTTTATAGAGACTCAGCTGTCTGCGGCACCTTCTCTCTATCCTCCTACTTTCTCTGTACTCATTTCAAAGCTAAAAGGTGGCTGCTGTGTATAGGTATGCAACAACATTTTTCTTTTTTATGCAAGAAAGAAGGAACAAAAGGCCAGGGACCTGTAAACCATTCCTTCCAAGAAAACAACTAAAACGATACAAAAGAGAGCCAAATTCAAGATCCGTTCATTTCGAGATGCCAGGACACACTGCGTTTGAAAGACTGGAGATCACAGAAAGTAGGAAATACAGACAGCAGGAGACAGTTCCAGAGTTGATCCGTTGCATAAATGAAAGACTGGGAGTAACAGTTAACTCTTGCATTAGAGAGTTGGACAGAAAAAGGATAAGAGTTTGTTGCTAGACAGGTGCTATGCGCCCATCGTAAGGGTGGAGGGATGCAAGCAGACAGTTCAGAGGAACAGCGACCATTGAAGTGGCAACAGAAAAGAGATAAAGATGCAAAACTGTGGTGAAGAGACAGAGGTTGAAGGGAGCCAGTAAGAGAAAGAGAGTTGATGAGATGAAAAGCCTTTGACTCCACCTTATTGAGAAGAGCTGTATGTGGGGAGTCTTCCCGCACATGAGAGTTGTACTCTACACAGGGGAGAATAAACCCCTGTATAAAGTCAATAACTGTGAAGGGGTAAAGAAGGTACAGAGTCGGTTTAGTACACCTAATCTCTTGGAAGCACATTTTACAGGAGATGCAATATGATCTTTCCAAGATAAGTCCCGAGTGAATGAAACCTGATGCATGTTCAAGGATGATGCAGGGTTGAGCTGGATATTATTAAACATTAATGGGTACTCCTGCGGAAGATTATATCGGGTTGATAGGTGTAAAAACTAAGTTTTTGATGCATTAAAAACAACCAGATTATTATTACCCCAGTCAGAGAT
Source organism: Coenobita brevimanus (assembly GCF_032717465.1). Taxonomy (NCBI): domain Eukaryota; kingdom Metazoa; phylum Arthropoda; class Malacostraca; order Decapoda; family Coenobitidae; genus Coenobita; species Coenobita brevimanus. The sequence continues at coordinate 6,146,363 of NC_136997.1, forward strand.
ACGAACCAAGTCAGACATTAGGTTTGCCATAGCCTCATCCCATATTTGTTGAAGTAACTGCTGAGACGAACGTTGCAGGAACCGAATGGAAAGGTGAAGGGTGGAATCACCAGCGTACGAGTGGATAGGGTGAGATGTACAGCTTAGAAGATCATTGATGAATAAAAGGAAGAGAGTTGGTGATAGGACAGAGCCCTGAGGAACACCACTGTTGATAGATCTGGGAGAAGAACGATGACCGTCTACAACAGCGGCTATAGAATGACCAGAAAGGAAGCTGTAGATGAAGGCATAGATAGAAGGATAGAAACTGGAAGAGGGCAGTTTGGATATTAAAGATTTATGCCAGACTCGATCGAAAGCCTTTGAGGTGTCAAGTGCGATGGCAAGGCTTTTGCCAAAGTCCCAAAAGGAGGATGACCAGGAGTCTAAGAGGTAGGTGAGAAGATTGCCAGTGGAACGTCCCTGACAGAACCCATACTGACGATCAGAAGGAAGGTTGTGATAGGAAAGATGCTTAAAAAATTTTCTATTAAGAATTGACTCGAAAAATTTTGAGACACAGGATGTTAAAGCAATTGGACGATAGTTAAAGGGTTGGGAATGGTCACCCATCATTGAGACCGGCTGAATGAGAGCAAACTTCCAGCAAGAAGGAAAGGCACAAGTTGACAGACAAAGATGAAAGCATTTACTGAGGCAGGGTGTAAGCACAGAAGCACAGTTCTTGAGGACAACAGGAGGGACTTCATCAGGCTCATATGCCTTGTTAGTATTAAGGCCAGTGATAGCAGAAAATACATCAGGAGAAGAAATTTTAATGTCAGCCATGAGGAAGTCAGAGAGGGGAAGTGATGGAGGAACAGCACCGGAATTGTCTAAAGTGGAATTGGAAGAGAAAGTCTGAGCGAAGAGATTTGCTTCATCAGTAGAAGAAATAGCTATAGAGCCATCAAAATAGAAAAGAGGAGGGAGGGATGATGAGGTAAAGTTGTTAGAGAGGTTTTTGGCAAGGTGCCAGAAGGAGTGGGAAAAATTCAAATATATTGTTTTCATGTTTACTTGAAACTTCTGCAATTCTCTATGTTCTGCCTTCAGCTTTCCTATCATTCTCTGACTTAGTACATCTGTGCTGTTTACTTATCTCCTAATTCTACTGACTGAAAAATTCTTCGACTATCTTACCTTTAAGATGAAACACATCCTATCAATTTCTCCATTCTCTGATATCTCTGTTAGAGGTGATTTCAATGTTCACCACCATCTTTGGCTCTCCTTTTCATTCGTTGATCCACCTGGTGAAGAAGCCGACATCTTTTCCATCCTTAATTACCCAGAGCAGCTTGTGCAGCACCCTGCCCGCAGCTCTGATCTCCTTGGAGAGTGTTCTTACATACTTGACCTCTTCTTCACAACTAATCTTTCTGCTTACTCTGTCAATCTTTTCTCCCCTTTGGGATCCTCCAATCATACCCTTGCCACCTAAACCTGCCCAATCGCTCCAGTATGGCCTATGGACCCTCCCAGAAAATGGTGGCTAATGATTGGGTGGCCCCTAGGCAGTACTTCTTTGATTTTCCATGGATTGATTATTGCTTCCATGGCTGAGAACCATCTGAGTGTGCCTCGTGCATTACAGAGGTTATTCTCTCGGGTATGGAAGCACACATTCCTTTCTCTTATCGTCTGCCTAATGCAAAAAAAAAAAAAAAAAAGCTTGGTTTAAACAAACTTGTTCTAATTCTGTCCACAACATGGAGAGGGCCTACAAAGGATACCAGTGCCAACCCACCCCTGAACTGCATCTCTGTTATGTTTCTGCCCAGAATCATGCTAATGTTGTTCTTCGCACTGCCAAAAATAATTTCGTTCGTATTAAATGCTCTGAACTCTCCAACTCAAATTCTTCCCACTCCTTTTGTCACCTTGCCAAAAATATTTTTAACAACTTTACTTCATTATCCTTCCCTCCTCTTTTCCACTCTTATGATTCTGTTGCTGTTTCTCGTACTGATAAAGCAGAACTCTTTGCGCAGACTTTCTCCCCCAATTCCACCTTAGATGATTCTGGTGCTGTTGCTCCATCGCTTCCCCCCTCTGACTTCCTCATGGCTGATTCCTGTTGCTCTCAAGCACTTCAGTGCTTACACCCTGACTAGGCAAGCTCTTGTTTAATTGCCTGTCAACTTGTACCTTTCCTCCTTGCTGGAAGTCTGCTCTCATTCAGCCTGTCCCAAAGAAGGGTGACCATTCTCAGCCCTCTAACTATCGCACAGTTGTCTGAACATCCTAATATCTGACACACCTAATACCTGACTTGGTTTATATCTTTGACTGGGGTAAAAGTATTCTTGTTGTTTTTAATGCCTCAAAAATTCAGTTCTAGCATCTTGCAACTCTGCAAAATCCTCTGCAGGAGTATCCTCTCCTTTTTAACAATATCCAATTCAGTCTTGTTGTTTTTAATGCCTCAAAAATTAAGTTCTAACATTTTGGAACTCGGCAAAATCCTCTGCAGGAGTATCCACTCCTTTTTAACAATATCCAGTTCAGTCTTGCATCATCATTAAACATACTTGGAGTTCCGTTTTCTCTGGGTTTATCTCGGAAAGATCATATTACCTAACTTGTAAAATGTGCTTCCAAGAGTTTAGGTGTGCTAAGCCGACTTCGTGCCTTCTTTACCTTTGCTCAGTTGTTGACATTATACACGGGTTTTATTCACCTCTGACTAGAGTACAACTCTCATGTGTGGGAAGGCTCCCCACATACAACTTTTCTCAGCAAGCTGGAATTCAAGGTTTTCCATCTTATTAACTCTCCTCCTCTTACTGTCTCCCTTCAGTCTCAGTCTCTTATCCGTACTGTTGCAACTTTATCTCTTTTACTGCTACTTAATTGGTCATTGCTCCTCTGAACTGTCTGCTTGCATCTCTCCACCACTATGGCGGGTTCGTAGTTTCTGTCTAGCAATTAACTCTCACACCTTTTCTGTCCAACTCTCTAATGCAAATGTTAACCGTTACTCCCAATCCTTCATGTATGCAACAGGTCAACTCTGGAACTGTCTTCTCGTCTCTGTATTTCCTACTGTCTATGATCTCCAGTCTTTGAAACGCAGTGTGTTCAGGCAACTCGAACTGAACAGTTCTTGAATTTGGTTCTCTGTTATTTTATTTTTGTTTTTTCTTGGAGGGAAGAATAATACGGGTTTCTGGCCTTTGGTTCCCTCTTCTATGCAATAAAACAAGTAAATGTTGCATATCAGATGAGTCAGTGGTACAACAAGACATATCAGCGTGCTTTCCACTATTTTGTATCCTTTATACGTTTTAGAAGAGGCCTACTCCCCCCAAAATAATGGTGGATAATTATATAGTAGAGGACTTTACCATGAACCCAGACGAACTGAACTGAGAAGTTTCGTTGAAATGCATGTCCTCTTTTTCCACTATTTCTTACCGTTTTTAATTCTGGGAGGGACCCATCCCCCTAAGTATCAGTGGAGCATCACGCTCCCCAAATACTGCCTTACTGGTGAGGGTCCATTATTCAACCAGTGCTATGCAATCAAAGTCATATATGCCATTCGTTCATATTGAAAATTTTCAGTAGGTAAGGGGAGAGACTTTTCTAAAAACCATAATTTATGACTTGTACATAGTGGAAGCCCTTCCCAGTAACCCGAGGAACACACCTGGGAAATTTCACTCAAATCCATCAGAAAGCTTAGGAGTTAAAGCACACACACACACACACACACACACACACACACACACACACACACACACACACACACACACACACACACACACACACACACACACACACACACACACACACACACACACACACACACAGGCTGAATCTCGTGCAACTGTATCACGCACATATCTGAAAATGATACCATCATGCTTTGCAGGACTGATGATAAATTTTCAATATTAATCTTAATTTGCCACGTGTTTATAGTATGTTTAATAACTGGAGGGTTATATCCTGGTTTTTAAAATTCGGTTTCTGAAATTACTCTGCCGGAAAGAGGTAAATTAGAGAGGTAGAGAGGATAGAATGAATTCATAGGATTTGAAAGCCAAGACTGGTAAAAGAAAGGTCAGCAGTTTGTGTGAGGGAGGTAATGTCGTGGAACAGGATGTGTGGCCCTAATTTGTGTATTAAAGGGAGTTGGGAAAAATTCTATCGTCTGTATGCTTTTAACAGTTGGGTTCACAAAAGCTGTAATGCTATTACAGGTAGACTTAAGTATGGGAGAAATTTGCTGTGTGCAGTATCCAGGGGTGTCAGGGTTGAGAACGACAGCATGGAAAGTGTTGCCCACGGAGACAAGCACTTGGAGGACATGCTGAGCACAGGAGGAGGAACACAGGCTATTTCCATTACAAGAAGGAGAGGTGGAAGGAAGAAGCTTGGGAATTGCAACCTCTCCTGTCTGTCAAGGAACTCTCCTTTCGTGATAACGGTACCAACTACACCATGTGAAGCTTGGCCTGTGAAATAAGAAACTCAGACTATAATCCACAAAAAAAGAATGTCGAGTTGGATGAGTAAGATCTGACAGAGTGACTCTGCAAATGCCGGTTGGAGAGAGAGAGAGAGAGAGAGATTTGGCATATGAAACAGTACAAAAGTGATGGGAAGCAATAGGCTGAGATAGTTTGGACATGCAGTGGGGGGTGGTGAGTGGGACTGGTTGACAGGGACTACAGATATGAATGTGCAGGGAAGAGTGGCCATATTCATACTTAGAAAGACGCGTGGGGAGGTCTAATGTGGAGACCTGGCGAAGGACGGTTGGGTAAATGGTTTAAGATGGCGACACATGGAGAGTTGCCTTAAAGCTAAGAAACCTGTTTACTGGTATGGTCAATAGTCTTGGAGTGTGAACATAGTAAAAGTAAACGTGTGATGGAATTTTATAAACCTCTTCATTTCCCAGACTTATAGAAGATTGTAATGCAGTACATGTACCATAATCTAACACGCGCTAATGATGTTTTTAATAACCGTGTAGGTGTGATGTTGTCGATTAATGTGTTTGCGGCAGAGGTGGTATCAGAATGGTGGCGCCAAACGGACTAGCTGACCTTCGCATCTCACTTGGCATCAGGAGACTTCGTAGCATCTTTTCCTTAGGGATTTGTTTTGTTTATGAGAGTTGTCCCGACCCCGAGAGAGCTATTGGTTGCAATATTAACTCTCAGGTTTGTGTGACGCACTCATTGCTGAACATATTCATATGGTAATAGCTGGAATAGAAAACAGTCTGGATCATGAGAGGATTTTTATAACATAGCAAAAAAATGTTCATGATAAAATGATTAATAATCTTCTATGGTTGTATGAATTAAAAGTGTGTAATTAAATAAATGTATTCAGCATTTTCTTTTTGTCTTATTGCTGTCCTCATAAATTGAATGGTCAGCGGTTAAAAATCTGCCGGCCTAATGGCGCCAGGGTTCGAATTCCAATCAGGGCAGGTGGCGCCATTTGACTCAGGTGCCCAGCCACCACTTGGGGTTGGTAGGCAAGTTAAGTAACCAGGGATACTCCTATATGAGGAAATTTTAGTATCTTCAGTGAATCGGCCTTGTATCCCACGACACTGGGTGAATATCCCGCTAATTACACGTTACTCTCATAGGGTTAAACTCATCGTCTGAAATTAGTGGTGGCCTGCCTTTTCGCCCACTGACATCTTCTTAATACGACTGTGAATGTCGAACAAAGTCTCAGGAGCCAAGTTCGTATTTTCGTCAGTTTGGTGTACCTTTTCCTTATTTTTTTTTTTTTTTTACGTTCCGACAGTTACTTATTTCCTACAAAACGTTCGTAAAAATTGTATTGAAAGTTCTTGCATTCGTTGTTAATTTTGAACAGATTACCCAAAAAATGATTAAACAATACAAAAGAGGTAAGTTCTTAGAATCTGAATAACAGTGTAAAAGGCACAATAATTTGCTATGGGAAGGGTCTTTCATTATATATATATATATATATATATATATATATATATATATATATATATATATATATATATATATATATATATATATATATATATCATCATCCGGACCTCCTTTTCCACCCAAGGGCAGGGTGAGGAGTAGCAATGTCCAGACAGCACAAACTTGCCCAATCCAGTAGGCCACGCTTCCATTCACTCATCATTCAAGCCCCCGGAATCATGGCTCTACCGGATACATCACAAACATTCATCACATTCTGCAGCTTCACATAAACGTATCCGATTGAGTCAATCCGGACGCTGCCATGCTCACAAGGGATGCCAAAATCCCTGATCATGCACTTCTCACAACATTCATCCAGCCAGCTCGATTATCTTGTCAGTTCCCTAGCCTCACCGACTTCCAAACCTCTCTTCCTCAAACACTCATCCACTATATCTCTCCACCTTCTCCTTGGCCTACCTCGCCTCCTCCCTCCTTCAGATTCGCTCAGGTATACCTTTTTCACCACTCTATTGTTATCCATTCTTTCTACATGACCATACCATTTCAGGACACTCTCTTCGATTCTGGTGTCCACCTACTTTACAGGTTGAACAAAATTCACTATTTTTCCTGGCTTCTTTTCTATCCTAATTTCATGGAGTCTTTTTTTTTTTTTTTTTTTTTTCATACGTTTAACACAGCAATGAACAAAGACCACTATGATCACGAACCCTACTACAGTGAATGCAATAGGAGAATGTACAGAACGAGAGCTCGAGAAGGAGTGATAAAGGCAGTGAGACATCTGAACACTCACAAAGTCAGAATTGTTTGGGTAACCAGTCATGTTTAGACGAGGAGGAGTAATACAATATCAATGGGGAAAGCAGAAGAGATATTCATAAAGGCAAAGATTTCAAAGTTATGTGAAAGGATAGCATGGTGTTGGCGTGTTTGATATGTAGAGAGAGAATTATACTTCATGGAGCAATAGTCTTGGACAAAGGAAAGACCAGATGCTTCGAGTGACAAAACAGGTAACACTAACAAATGATGTTGTTCGATAATAGAAGTAATATACATGGCCCAACTGAGTATAGAAAACGGCCTGTTGGGAGCCGGTGTAAAAGAACATGCAGAAGAAATAGTCTTGACTGTGATACGATGGATAGTTTAGAGGAACGTAGAACAATGAAGAAAGGATTGAGCAGCAAACTAACACGAGTGTATGAGATCTGAAGGAACATAAGCCAAAAGCATATGGTCGTGAGATAGAAAAAAGAATTCAGAATACAAAGATGCAGTGTAAAGAGAGCCATTGAAAGGCAGAGAGAAAGGAATTAGAAGAGATCAAAGGTGACTGCAGAACGAACAGGAATATAATTCATGACTGTCGTGGAAAAGAAGGTATATTCTACTAAGTGACAATACAGTTCTAAGCTTAAGAAAGGAAAAATAAGATCAATACTAAAATTTGTGGGTCATTTCAAAGCTAAACGAGGATCTTACATTAGGACTATGTCTAGGATAACATGAGCACTGACAGCATCTATCAACAGATGAACAAAATCCTCAACTTGTAGCATTAATGACTGGAGGGACAGAGACAAAGATTCAAGATGAAAGCTGATATAAAGTATTTCTGTGACAACATTATTATCATTCAATTTCTCTAAGGCACCCGAAAGCTAGTTCAGCTGGTTGCGCAATTCGTTTATATGTGAAGTGCTCATCCCCATGGCAAGCCTAGGGAGGGGTGTCGCAACACCCACCCCAGGAAGGACCCACAGCCCAACACCCACCCCAGGAGGAGACCATGGGGAGACGCATAAGGAGAGCGCAAGGCTCAGGCGAGACGAGTCCAGGTTCCCAACGACCCTGTGCCCCTCTTCCCCTCAATCCGGCCACCAGCAAGAATGCCGTCCCGGCAGACTACATCGCAGTTAGGCCAATCCTCGCCAGGATCGGGGTGGGACTTGTCCTAGTACAGTCCCAAGCGGCACCGCGATGACAGCCACTGTATACACCAGGAAGGAAGTGACGGCCACTGTACGCACTTTGGCTGACAACTCAGATAAAGGCAGAACCGCAGTGACGACCACTGTATGCACAGGGAAGGAAGGGACGGCCACTGTACACCCTTCAGCTGTTTGCCCCCTGAAGCCCCACGGTGACGGACACTGTACACGCTGGGAAGGAAGGGATGGCCACTGTATGCCCTTTGTCCACTGCCCTTCAGACTATCCCTTTGAAGGAAGTCCCTGGCTCGTCCCACAACCCATCCAGAGGCCGAGTGGGACGCCCTTCTTTCTCTCCCCACAGGTGCATTCCCCCAGAGGAGTTACAGCTAGATGAGCTGTGGCGAGGGCCTACCACGAGCCTTGGGATCTGTGCCCTGCAGCCAGCCCCCAGACGACACCCTCCGCTGACGGACTCCACGAGGAAGGAATGCCACAGGCAGCTCCTGACGGAGGCTCAACCCTGTGGAGACCACAGCCCCCAGACACACAGTAACACTCCTAGGACTCTGGGGTGTGACCTCCCCAGCCCCACCAGCAGACAGCCCTCCTCCAGGAGCAGGTGAAGGCAAGCACGCCTGCTTGCCCTGTTCGGCTTCAGTCTAGAGGTCCGCCTTCTCCATTGAGGCCCCACCAGGGAAGGGCCTTCCTCCATGCCAACCAGCAACCCTATCTGGATGACACCGCCTCCAGCAGCAGTCCTGTGCCTCCTACAGGAAGGCACACCTGACAAGCTACCTCCCATGCGTGGACGCCACCTATAAGCAGCCCAGACCCACGGCAACCCGGGATAGAGTCTACCAGCCTAATTGTGTCCCTCCATATCCTGTCTGTGTATACTATTGTCATTGTACTGTACTGACTGTAACTAAGGTAATTTACGTGTAAAGTTGGTCAGCTGAGTTTTATGCCTGTTCCGCTTGTAGTGTATTCTAGTTCTGGTCTCGAAAGAGAACCCCGGCTCAGTAGCTAGTGTTCTAAGGATGAGAGGTCGATATAAGAACATTAGCATAACACTGGTGGCCAGCAGTGGTTCTTGACCCGATCAGTATACAAAGAGGAGGTGACATGTAGAGGTGTATGGTATGTAGGAGGACTGCTGGGCCTTGATAGCAGGCTGTGAAGCCTATGCCTAGAGTCGGACACATAAAAAAAAAAAAAAAAAAAAAAAAAAAAAAAAAAACAGGGAAGTCTAGCAAATTGGCGGCCAAACCTCACGTTCAATTACCAAAGTTCGAGCATGAGCAATATGACATCATTGTATACGTGTCCATGGTTAAGCCATACTGGACATAGGCTTTGAAAATGACAGGGAGAAAATACAGTAGACGTCACCCTGCCACACCTGGGCAAGGTAGTATCAATTATTGCCTCCAAGATCATCCCGGAATTAACATGGGCGCAGTTTACCCAAATTATGATGCAGGCAGTCACGCCATGTTTGGGAAAAGTCATAGCTCGGTCACAGCTCAACGCCCTCACCTACGATGGCAACCTGGACGACACACTTATCCAGGCCAGGTGACTCGTCACCGCTGCCTACCCAGAGACCAAGGCAGCCACCCTGGGGCAACACATATTTAACCATTGCGTCCCATTGATGTATATATACATCCACAGGTTTTGTCACTGTCAGTCCCCTTGATGTATATAACTGCACATCAATTGCAAGGTCCCTAATTTGCACAATTTTCAATTTTCGTGCGTAATTTTTTGTACGTATACATGGGACACCTTGCTCTACAAGATGCCAGGCAGGGACAATGCCTTACCCCACATGACCCCCTCCTGGACACCATTGTCTCGCCAATTCACCTGTTACCAGTGACCTGGCCAGTAAAGACATTTCATGCCACGGTACGAAATTCAGGGCCAGAGTGATTCCCCAATTAATGACAATGTGGAGGACAAAGTTTAGGTAGCATTAGAGGAAGAAACAGTCAGAAATGATGATCAGGTAATGTTGGCAAAAAAGGTCAGGTATGTTCATGTGTTTGGTGAGTGAAACAATGCTTATATTGCCTATATTACTGTGTGAAAACCAATATACTCTCATCCTACATATAAATTTGCAACAAATAAATAAATAAATACCGTTTATGAATTGTGTGGAATAGTTACCCTCCCAAAGAACTCGTTTTCTTTGGAGCCAGCCCGATTGAAAACCCAATAAGTATGGGGTACTGACACCTGTATCAAGTATATTAAACCCCAGGTGAGTGATTTCTCTATGAATTTTTGATGTTTCTCACCAAAAGCAGAGGTTTGAGCCAAAATTTTTTTTTTTCCAAAATTGGTCGGGATGGGTCGAGTTAACACACTGTTGAGGATCCTCCCCAGCACCATAAGGGAACATTTTACCATATATGACCTGTCAGGAGACCTCAACAAAGACGTACACCTCATGTGGTGTCTCCTAGCCGCTCACTCCACCCCCCAACACATCAGCGCAGTAAGCAAGTTCCCCAACCAGAGAACAGCGCAACACCAAAAGCAACGGACAGTCTCCACCCACCCAAGCCCTTCATCAACACCCTCCATACCCTGGACGCACCCTACCAAGAAATGCCCTAGACCCAAGGAAAACCCGAATCTGATACCCATCATCCCATGGGAATTTACTGCCTGCAGCCGCAGCTGCCCTGTCCACGACATCTGTGAACAGCTACAGACTGCCCAGTGCAGGACAACCACCCAAGGGCGCCGCAAAGTCTCATCATTAGACAAGAAAGGCGCCGAGGATGATGCTTTGCCCACTGAGTACACCGACCCAAGGGAAATGGAGCCCAAGGAGGAAGATGTCCCACAACAGCTGGATTTTTAGGACCGCCCCTGCATCTCCTCATAGTGGCAGGGGCCATCTCACAGAAATACCACCCCCAAGTCTACGACAAGATGAGATTGAACAGGGTAAAAGAGAGGCTACTGATCGACACGGAAGAGGCCAGATCTTGCTTCTACACCCACTTCTACTCTGGACACATCTCGGCCTTTGGCCCACTTCTCCCCACCTCAGCTCACCTTGTAGATATGGGAGATGGCCCCCTCCCAATATTTGGGGAAACCCAGGCCCTATGAACCGACACCCACCAGCAAGTATCCACCAAACACAAGTTCATTATCTTCAACTCAACCTGCCGTGCCTATGATGGCTACCTGGGGCTGGACCTTCTACAGAAGCTGCACACCAACGATTGCAACAAATGGTGTCTCCAGTTCTAAAAGCCTCCAGACCCCTCTTCTCAGCCACTCTGCACGTGCTCACCACCCCCCTCACACTGTTTCCCTCCACCATGTCCTCCACCCTACCCATCACCCCCCTGCCCGTCCCGCTCCTCCCCACCCCACCTTCCCTGCAACCATCTCATCTGCCCTAACCATCCCCCTTCAGCATGAGCCTGGCTACACCTGAACAGACCTACCGGAATCTCCTTCCTGTTCTCCCCCAGCCTACCACCTGGGGCCTTCTCCTGCCTACTGTCACCCACCTTCCTTCCCCCCACACCTCGGGGCAGTATGCATCGCCAATCTCTCCATCACCCCCCTCACCCTCCCCAGAGGATTAGTGGTGGGAGAAGTGGAGGAAGGCAAGCCTTGTGAAACCCTCAGTTCCCCTGTCACCCTACCCCCCCCACCTGAGCACCTCTTGCCTCACCAAGCTAACATCCTCTGACAACTCCTCCTGGACTTCCAAGACCTATTTTCATCAGGACCAGCAGACATCGGCCACATCACGTACCTGACACATGAAATCCACACCAAAGGACCATCTATTCACCAACCATCATGGCGGAAAAACCCCAAACAACCGGCTAAGGAAAACCAGTAGGTCCAGGAAATGCTCGATGCCAGCGTCATCTCTCCCTCCACCAGCCCATGGTCCTTGCCTGTTGTCCTGGTCAAAAAGGTAGATGGCACCATGTGCTTCTGTGTGGATTACAGATGCCTCATTGACTTGATCACCATGGATGCCACCCCCATCCCTAGGATAGATGACTCCCTTGATTCCTTATATGGAGCATCCTGGTTCTCCACCTTAGATCTGCAATCGGGATATAGGCAAGTCCCTGTCCACCCTGAGGACCGAGGAAAAACAGCTTTTTTCCACCAGTAATGGTAAACACTACAATTTTAATAATCCTCCCATTCGGTCTCTGTAATGCCCCCGCCATGTTCTCCCAACTGATGGAGTCAGTTCTCTGTGGCCTCGCCTGGGAAAGCTGCCTGGCGTACCTGGACGATGTGATCATTTTCAGCTGGACATGGGCCGACCACCTCCAGCACCTTAAGCAAGTCTTCCTGTGTATCCACCAGGTGGGACTCAAAATTAAACCATCCAAATGCATCCTGGTTGAATGTTCCGTCTCCTTCCTGGGCCACATCATCTCAGCAGAAGGCGTATCTCCCGACCTCAACAAACTGCAGGCCATCGCAGACCTCTCTCTACCAAGAGATATCCATGATGTGCGCACCTTTCTTGAGCTCATTTCCTACTACCGGCGCTTCATAAACGGTTTTGCCAACATTGCATAACTCCTCCACGACCTAACTAAGAAGGACAAGCCATTAGTCTGGACCAATGACCAAATCAGCGCCTTCCACACACTCAAAACTAAATTCATCACCGCCCTGGTCGTTGCATTCCCCGGCAACACCCTGCTCTTTCACCCGTACACTAACGTGTCCCTAGTGGCGATTGGTGCTGTCCTAGCCCAGGTCCAAGAGGGGCGAGAACACATAATCACCTGTGCCAGCCGCACCCTCAACCAAGCCAGGAAAAATTATACTGCTACCAAACATGAGTGCCTAGGCATTATAAGGGCCTTGGAGCATTTCCGAGCCTGCCTCTCCGCCACTCACATCACTATCATCATGGATCACCAGTCCCTCCAGTGGCTACGACAATCCAACACCCATAACATTCAACTGATCAGGTGGAGAGAGACCCTTGAGGAATTTGATTTTGAAATCACCGACAGACCAGTGAAACTACACACCAACGCCGATGCCTTGTTCCACCTACCAATCATCTCCATCAATGCCACCCCCAACCTCATACAACAATGGCAAAATGAGGAGTGCCCACACTGGATACCACCCCAGGTGTTCTCCAAGCTCCACAGGCTTGGTGATCACCTGTTTACTCAGGCCGGGCACATAGTCCTCGACCCGGACACCGCCCTCGACACAATGACCCACCTACATTCCAACAATGGTATCCATCTTGGCACAAAAAAACTCTTACAAATGTTCAACAATATCTACTGGACACCTGGCCCCCCCAACCTGGCCAAACAAATCATCAAAGCTTGCCGGGCCTGTACATTATGTAAAGACATCATCCGCACACCTGGGCCATTGGGAAGGATCACTGCTCACAAACCATGGCAATTGTTGTCTGTAGACATAGTCAGGCCCCTGCCACCCAAAGCCAGTTACAAATACATTATAACATTTCTGGATGTCTGTTCAAAATTCCTCATTGCCTGCCCGGCAAAGGAGCACCACGCCGTGGCTGTGGCCGAAGCACTTGTCTGTAACGTCTTCCCATACTTGGATACTCCCCAAGCCCATCACTCAGGCAACGCCCCAGAATTTACCAACAAGATCTTCAAGGAACTCACCACCATTTTCAGCTACCAAATTTCCCACTCCTACCCCAACTGGCCCTAAGGGAACGGAGTGTGTGAAAGGAGCCATCTCTCCCTTCTCAACCAAGTACAGGCTTGGATACAGGAAACAGACAATGAGGATTGGCCGGTGCATGTTAAAATTATACAGTGGGGTATGAACACCTGCCCAAGAGACGATGGAATCACCCTCCATGAACAGTGTTTGGAGAAATCCCCTTCCTCCTACCCCTCTGACACCAACTCCAACCACCCTCCCCACCCCCTGCATCTGACCCCCTTCACCACCTCAAAAGATGACTGCACCTGCAAAAGCATCAAGACCTACAGCCGGACTCCACAACACCTAACCCATACAAGACAGGAGACTTGGTGGCAGTAGCATGCCTACTGGTCCCGAGCAAAGTCTCGCCATGATTCGAGGGGCCCTACACCATCATCAATGTCCCCAACCCCTATCAAGTCACTATCCAGTATCACAGCACCACACGCATATATCGAAACCATTACGTGCAACTTTTTCTTGCCCCACCAGACAACACTCACCCAGACTGCACCCGCTCCACCCTCCACCACACCACTGAGCCGCCACCTACCACCCCAGAACAGTCCTTTGACTCATACGCCTACTAGTTTACACTCTTCTCCTCCTCCTCACCTTCACCTACTCCCCCATCCACCACCACCTCCCCCACCCCACCTTCCCCATGCTCCACACCACCCCCACGGGCCCCTGACGCATCACTAGCGACCTCATCTGACACCTCACCTCCCGTTGCCACGCCGCCACCACCAGACACGCAGGACGATCACCCGAGAGACCCCCACCCACCCCTTGTCACCCCACCACGTCACTGACACTGCACAACACCCACCACCACCCCTACACCCACCAAATTTTCCCCCACCCACACCCACTCCCCAACCACCGCCAATGCCAAACCATGCATCAGCCTCCCACCCACCACCATCACCAAACCATGCACCAACCCCCCCCCACCACATTACCACCTGCCACCACCCCTATGCCCACACGTTCTCCCCACATGCACACTCCACGCATCAATCCCACACCACCACCACCCCACATACTCCACCACCAGGACATTCAACCACCCACCTATGACAAGCCAATGCACCACATGGCCCCCATACCTCATCACCCATGCCAGTCCTCACCACCACCACAACCAGATCCGGCCACCTCTCCCGCCCACCAACCAGGTATGGAGTCACGTCTTTGAGAGAGGTGAAGTCAGTGAATGTACAGCGAGGTTGGATGGTGAGGAATTGGAAAATATGAGTATGTTTAAGTACTTGGGTAGTGTGATAAAGAAAGGATGGAGGTTTGGAGGGTGAAATGCTTGAAAGGGTACAGCAGGGAAGAAAGGTTGCTTGTTCTTTGAAAGCAGTGATAAGAAACAGGGAAGTGAGCATGGAAGTGAAAAAGTTACTACATGAAAGTATTGTAGTACCAACTCTAACGTATGGAAGTGAAACTTGGACGTTGTTGGAAGGACACAAGTCAAGAGTGAGAGCAGTGGAAATGACTTATTTAAGAGGAGCCTGTGGAGTCACATGGAGAGATAAGCTGACGAATGAGGATATAAAGGAGCGTTGTGGTGTGGATGTGGATGTGATAGGAAGCGTTATGAGGAACACACTGAGGTGGTTTGGCCATGTGGAGAGGATGGAGGGTGAAAGACTGACGAAGAGAGTGTATGTGAGTGAGGTGGAGGGGGGAAGAGGGAGGGGGAGGCCGAGGATGAGATGGAGGGATGGGGTGGAGAGGTATATGAGAGAGGGGGGTGTGAGTTGGGAGCAGGGCAGTGAAATGGTGGGAGACAGGACGACGTGGAGGCTATTTGTTTGTGGCCACCCCAAGCTGGATTGAGGCGTCTGGCAATAGATTGATAGATAGCAGTACAAGAAGGGTGCTAAGCAGACAGTGTCAGATACTCTGAATAGACCGGTAGGAGCTATCACAGACTTGACAGAGAGTGCATTACAACCAAGTAATGATGATAGGTATCTGGGATTAACAGCAGAAAGGATTAGAGATGCTCAAAGAGTTGATAAGGTGTGGAGCAGTCATATCTTTCCTGGAAAGGGGAGACCTTCCTAAGAGGATCTCGTAAAAGGCGACTAAAAAGGTTGGCGGAGGGTCAGTGCCCCTCCCCGGAAAACAGCTAACTAAAAAAACAAACAAGAAGCCTCGGACAAGGACTGACCAAACGTTGACGACCCAGGACCGGACAAAGGACTTGGTAATGAGTACATGGAATGTAAGAGGAGCGAATGATGAGGTGAAAGAGAGAGAGATTGTCCAGGTGCTTGAGGGTGCGAAAGTGGATGTATGTGGAATAACTGAAACAAAATGGAGAGGAGAAAGTGTGAGAGAATGGGAGTATGGATAGGGTATATGTGCAGGAGTAGGTGAGAATAAGAGGGCAAAGGAAGGAGTATGTATAGTTGTGAGTAAAAGATGGAAGAGGAGCATAAGACAGTATGGATCAGTTGGGTCAAGGATTGTGTAGGTAAAGTTGAAAGTTGGAATACAAATGTGGGCGATTGTGTGTGTGTATGCATCAACACAAGATCGTGCTAGAAGAGTGAGAGAAGAGTTCTGGACAAATGTGGAAGTGTGCATGGAAAAGTTTGGAAGGAATGAGAGAGTGTTTTTGATTGGTAAAGTTGGGAATGTGAAGGTGGATGGAATAGTTGGTGAGTGGGGTGTGCCTGCTGAGATAGATGAGAATGGGAGTGCGTTAGTGGACATTTGTGCTGGGAGGGGGTTGGTGATAGCCAATACCCTCTTCAGGCATAAAATGATCCACAGGTATACATGCCGAGTGATGAGAAGGGTGGGTGGTGAACTGAATGAAAGGAAGGCAATGATTGATTATGTGTGTGTGGATGAAAGGATGCGAAGATGTGTAAAGGATGCAAGAATACATAGAGGTTGGGGGAGTGGACTTTCTGACCACTACTTGGTGGTGGCCAGAATTAGAATGCAAGTAAGATGAAGGAATAGATGAAGGGAAAGACGAGAGGAAGGAGTAGTTGCAAGGAGAGTGCAAAGGTTACAAGAGGATGAGAAAAAGGCAGAGTATAAGAGAGAAGTGGAGGAACGATTGGGCAAATATGAATTGGAGCAGATGGGAGACGTGGAAGGTGTGTGTAAGATATTTACAGAAGAAATACGTGCAGCATGTGATGTGGCGTGTGGAAGGAAGAGAAGACGGAGGTGGGTGCAAGGAACAGCGTGGTGGACTGAAGAGGTGAAACAGGCAGTGGCACAAAAGAAGAAAGCATACAATGAATGGATGAGAGATAGGGGCGTGGAAGAAGTTGAGAGGCGGAAGAGAGAGTTATATGTGGAAAGAAAGAGAGAGGTGAAAAGATTAGTAAGAGAGAGTAAGAAGAGAGTGGATGAGGAATTTGGAAGGAATTTGAGTGTAAAGTGGAGGGACTGTAAGAAAATGTTCTGGAGAGAAGTGAAAAGAGTAAGACAGGGTGGAAGTGAAGTTAGCAGGGGAGTGAAAGATAAAAATGGTAGATTACTAGTGGAGAAGGGAGAAAAAGTGAGCAGATAGAGGGAACACTTTAAGGGATTGTTGAACATAGAGGATGGAAGTAATGCGAGTATAAGTGGCTGGGGAATGGCTGGGAGAAGGAGGGAGGTGAGAAGACAGGAAGAAATCAGTAGGATAGAAGTTGTGGAAGCAATGAAGAAAGTTAAATCAGGGAAAGCCCCAGGAATTGATGGAGTGTGTGGTGAAATGCTGAAGCATGGGGGAGAGATAGTAGTAGAATGGATGAGGTAAATGAGCAGATTGGCCTGGGAGGAAGGTAGAGTCCCGGAGGATTGGAAGTCAGGTATAATTATTCCCTTGTACAAAGGAAAAGGGGAAAAAGAAGTGTGTGGTAATCACAGGGGCATTTGTCTTCTTAGTATAATAGGAAAAGTGTATGGTAGGATACTTATTGACAGAGTTAGAGAAAGAACAGAGAAATTAGTTGGAGAAGAACAGAGAAGCTTTAGGATGGGAAGAGGTTGTGTAGATCAGATATTCATTCTTAGATCTTTAGTGGAAAAGTTTCTAGAGAAGGGAAAGAAGCTGTATGCGGCTTTCATGGATTTGGAGAAAGCATATGACAGGGTGGATAGACAAGGATTGTGGAAAGTGTTAAGAATATATGGAGTAGATGGGAAGTTGTTGAATGCTGTGAAGAGTATGTACGATGGTGCGAAGGCTGCAGTGCGTGTGGATGGTGAACTAAGTGAATTTTTCTCTTTGAAAGTAGGTTTGAAACAGGGATGTGTCATGTCTCCATGGTTGTTCAATCTGTACATGGATGGGGTCATAAAAGAGGTACAAGGTAGGGTAGTGGATGTTGGAGTGGCCCTGGTGAGAGAGGATAGTGTTTGGAAACTCCCTGTACTGTTGTTTGCAGATGATACTGTGTTGTTAAGTGAAGACGAAGGGGAGCTGCAAGGCTTGGTGGATGAGTTTGAGAGAGTGTGTAAGAAACGGAATCTAAAGGTGAATGTAGGGGAGGGGTAAAGTGATGGTCTTTGAGAGAGGTGAAGTCAGTGAATGTACAGCGAGGTTGGATGGTGAGGAATTGGAAAATGTGAGTACGTTTAAATACTTGGGTAGTGTGATGAGTAAGGATGGAGGTTTGGAGGGTGAAGTGCTTGAAAGGGTATAGCAGGGAAGAAAGGTTGCTGGTTCTTTGAAAGTAGTGATAAGAAACAGGGAAGTGAGCATGGAAGTGAAAAAGTTACTACATGACAGTATTGTGATACCAACTCTAACGTACGGAAGTGAAGCTTGGACATTATTGGAAGGACACAAGTAAAGAGTGAGAGCAGTAGAAATGAGTTATTTAAGAGGAGCCTGTGGAGTCACGTGGAGAGACAGGCTGACGAATGAGGATATAAAGGAGCGTTGTGGTGTGGATGTGGATGTGATAGGAAGCGTTATGAGGAACACACTGAGGTAGTTTGGCCATGTGGAGAGGATGGAGTGTGAAAGACTGACGAAGAGAGTGTATGTGAGTGAGGTGGAGGGGGGAAGAGGGAGAGGGAGGCCGAGGATGAGATGGAGGGATTTGGTGGAAAGGTATATGAGAGAGGGGGGTGTGAGTTGGGAGCAGGGCAGTAAAATGGCAGGGGACAGGGCGATGTGGAGGCGATTTGTTTGTGGCCATCCCAAACGGGATTGAGGCGTCTGGCAATAGATAGATAGATAGACCATTTTGAAATTGTAGATTACATATTGTACTTAAAGAGAGAGGAGATGGGCAAAGTCAGGTCATGCTTGGTAGTCTCTAAGTAACTTGTAGCTATAGTATGTTCAATTGCCCATAATGACTCACACCTAGCAGTATTTCTACTGGCCATCGTTACTGAGAGACATTCAAAATTACGTAAAGTCATGTAAGTCTTGCCAGCAGTTTAAAAGACATGGAGCAGTAGTTCATCAGTGGAAGGATTTACCGCCGGTAGATGATAATGGTCGGAGGGTCTCCATAGATCTGATTGATCTGCAAGGAAGTAGAGCAGGTTACCGGTACTGTTTAACTGTCATTGACCATTTCTCTAGGTTTCTGAGGATTTGTCCATTACGAAACAAAACTTCAAGGACTGTTGCCGAGGAATTCAAGAAGGACATATGTCGTTTCGGTAAACCTGACTTGGTCATAACAGACAATGGAGGAGAATTTTCTGGATCTGAATTCAGAGATTTTTGTAGGAGGGCTAACATCAACACGGACTTACTATCCCTTATCATCCTCAGGGTAACTCAGTCATAGAAAGAGCTCACCGAACATTGAAGACCATGCTTGCTATTTTAAGTCAAGAGCATGCAAACACTTGGCCAAATCATATCTAGGAAACAGAAAAGGTTTTAAATGAAGCAGTCCATACAACCTTGAGAAATTCTCCATTCTTTGCATTCTATGGTAGACATCCAAGTAGAGAAGTAGGCCAGTTAACATTACCACGCAATGAAGATGCAGATGATAGTGACAGGTTAAATGTGAAAAACTTACTTAAAGAGACCCTGAAGAGGAACACCAAGAAATACATTGATAAGGCTAATATGGATAGGAAGAACACTAAGCTAGAAGTTGGAATTCTAGTGTGGGTGTATGTGGAGGAACCCTTGCCTGGAACAGCAGTTAAGCTAAATAGAAAGTGGAAAGGGCCATATAAGATCATCAGTGTAGTAGATGAAGGGCGTGCTTACGAGCTAGAGAACATTTTTGATGGTACAGTGATTGAAAGAGCAGCTGGAATGTTGAAGAATTTCACTGAGAGAGAGGAGATTTTGGAAAAAATTGAAGAAAAATTCCTCACTGAGGAAGAGG
This sequence comes from Coenobita brevimanus, assembly GCF_032717465.1. NCBI lineage: Eukaryota > Metazoa > Arthropoda > Malacostraca > Decapoda > Coenobitidae > Coenobita > Coenobita brevimanus. The sequence continues at coordinate 6,166,364 of NC_136997.1, forward strand.
AGAAAGACATGTTGACAGAGGTTAGAGCCAGGAGAGCTCCTAAGAAGTTTGCTGATTACCTGTTAGGATAAGGAGCTACTAATTTTAGTATTGTAGCATGTAAGGTATTATCCAATAGTTTTAGTGACAACAATTGGACCTCAGTAGTCAAGGAAAATGTTTCAATTAAAGTTTAAGAATTGCCAGGGATGTCAGTGAGATTACATTCCATTTTTTGTCAATTGAGTATTATGTAGTACCTATGATGAAACTACCTCCTGTGGTACTGGTAGGTGTTTGTTGAATTTTGAAGTTTTTATAGAAGTGATGATGATGATGAGATGATGACCTCCTAAACGATGGGTGATGTAGAATAGTGCCATGTAGGAGAGGGTTATAGTTCTTCACGAATGGGCAATGAAGATGCTGGGATGTGACAAAGCGAGAACACCCCAATGGGATAACTGTGTTCTACGGGTGTTTATTCCGATTCATGTACGGTGCGACCTGTATATATATTTTTTAATTTAGAAAAATAGTTGTTTCGATTCTGTACCAGTACACAAATTGGTTAGGGACTTAGGACTAGGGCTTTGTGAGGGTAATATCTACCTGAAGGTCCCCACTCAGAGTATTGGGCTGATTGTTGACCAGTGGTAAAGCACTTTGAACGTGGATGTTTCCTATGTAGTGGTATGAGTGTTTGGTTCATAAACTTTTAGTCTGTCCTTTGGTTCTCTATAGGGCTTGGGGAAGTTGATATCATCCCTTACAAAATATAATGCTTGTCACCTTGCGTGTTTTGGGATTCTCTGGTCACATCTTAGTGGAGTTCCCCAGTGCATGTCTAACAGTACAATACAGAACTCTGAAGAACAAGATAAACAGTCTGTGAGGTGTCTTACTCCTCGAGTATGGGAAATGTGTAACATTCCATTATAGTAGTATAGGAGAAATAGACATTCCTTTTGATGTTTGACATCTAGTGTGATTTATTATTTTTTTTAGTGAAGGAGGTACGTTGCTAATGGCTATGTTGATTTCTGTATATTTTTACTTTTTGTAATGGAGGAAATCGGTCTTTCCCAACCCCGGAGGAGTGTAGTGACCTAAAGGGTTTTTTTCATTGATATTATGACTGAAATCCCTCTGAGAACACAATGTAATTGTTTTCTCTAATTGCTGGTCCCGAATTGATGTCATTAGGAAGTAAGTCCAAAGTACTCATATGAATCTACTAAGGTATGGGAGAGGAGAGAATATTTTAGTTGCCCCACTTAACATGAAGGAGAATGGGTTTGTTTACCTAATAATTTTAGAAACTAAGAAGATTTTCCCACCGTTTGTGATAAAATGTGATCTGACAAATTGCCAACAGTTACTTACTAAGGAATCTGTAATTTTCCTAATACATAAACCTATTATGGAGTGTGAAAGAACCATGGCTTTGGTTGTTTTGGTGTCTGGGATGACCTTGAGCGGATCTCTTTTTCTTTTTTCTTTTTTTTTTGGGGGGGGGGTGAGCGGTAAAGACTGGTTGTGTGGGCCGTGTCTGTTTCTTGGAATATTAATGGTAAGATTAATTCTCAATGACCAAAATTAAAGTAAAATAAACTAATGAGACAGTGGCGTATGGTATATACTGTCAAAATATCATGCCAGTATCCCAAAACTAGACCAAGCTTTATTCTTTTCACTCAGGGGTCTTTTGTGAGTCACGCAGATGAAGGCCCCAGTTTTATAAGAGAATAAAAACAGGAACCCGTTTATGTAAGTTACAGTACTTATACTGATATCAGTGAATGTATCATGACATAGAAATGCACTTAACTCTGAAATACGTAGCTAAGCTAAGGAGTAAGATAAGAATACTCAATGTATGTTCCTTATTATCCAAAGTAAAGCCAAATTTTGGTTAGACAATGAGTAATATTAAGGACTGAACGTTTCTATGTATAATGCTGAATTTATAGGAACGGGATCGAGTGTTCGAGTGATGGAGGAGATTTACCGAGATTTGCCCCCCCCCCCTCCCTCAGAGTCGTGCTAGGCTATGGACAGCCTAGGGAACCAGGTCCAAGCAATGAGGGATAAGTGAATGACTGATGGTGCTGTGATAAGTGGATGATTCATGGTGCTGTATTAAGGATAAGTGGATATTATACTTAGTACTCAGTATATTTTTCTCACTTTTTATACTATCATTCTAATGTTAATAAGTAATGTAAGTCTTTAATTTGAGTTTCCTTTATAATTTCCTTCTCACAATGATCATGTACTGCACAATTACCCCTTTTTAATTAGTAAGAGGAATTTTAATAACAAGGGCTAACCTTGGTTGGTCAAGGATTCCCTGAAGTCTGAGATAAGAGAGAGATTGACGAGAGGGGAATCAAGACAGACACTTTTATACAAGAGGAAGAAAAAACGAAGGGCCCTTACAGTAAAATGAGAAATGTCAGCCAAGTGGCGGTGGACTCTCCGTATGTTCCAAGATAACATTGTGTATTATCTGGGTTTAGGAGCCATTACGACAAGAGGAGAGAGTGAGAGTTGCCATGAGAGAGTTGGTGAAAGGATGATTTGAGAAGTGGGGGAAAGGAAGAGGAGGGTGGGTGGGGAGGTAGTAGAGAAGGGAGTCCCAAAATATTGTCCGGTTGCCTTGAGAGAGGTAGGTAAGGGGAGGGGGGAGGAAGGGGAGGGGGGAGGAAGGGAAGGGGTGGCAGAGGGGCAAGGATGTATGGGGGAAGGACAGGGTGAGGGAATATAAACAGAGGAGTCTAGTGTGAAAGGGTGAAGCTGGGACATAGGTAGAGGGACAAGGCTGAGTGTTTGTGAGATGGGATGGAGGGAAGGAGCAGGGATAACAGCAGCGGTGGTAGTTTTATGGAAGTTGCTTTGTGGGAGCTGTGAAGTAGGCAGAGAAGGAATATTAAAGTAAGAGAGTATGTACAAACGGAGACTGTGTAGTTCATCGTACTGTTGTTGTAGGAGTCGCAATTAATGGTCTGATAGTTGGAGCAGGGGATGAGGGAGGGAGACGTGAGCAGCTTGCTCTGGGGCAGTGAGAGGGGCTGAGGGGGAGGGAGGAGGGGGGCATGATGGAGAACCAGAGGAGGGACGGAGGAACGGAGTACTGGTTGTTGATCAGGACCAGAAGTGGGGGTGGGGGCAGGGGCAGGACGGGTTGAGTGACAAACTGGGCAATCCAGGTGCCACTCAGTGACGCCCACACACTCACACTGGGGGCACTGGAACTGCAGTGAATGTAGGACACGC